>NC_088602.1:103009064-103309064 GCF_036013475.1 Columba livia | reverse complement strand
ATTTCCTATTGGATTGTTTGGGCTTAATTTTGCTTCCTGTCCTTGTCTTCTGGCTCAGGGGGTTGGTTACCCAAAGAACAACTGATCTTACTATTAAAGACTGAGGCAAAGAATGCATTTGGTACCTCAGCCTTTCCCTCATCCTTTGACACTATGTTTCCTAGTGCATCCATAAAGGATGGAGATTCTCTTCAGCCCTCCTTTTGTTGCTCATGTATTTATAGGAACATTTTTTTATAGTCTTTTATGGCAGTAGCCAGATTAAGCTCTAGTTGGGCTTTGGTCTTTCTGATTTTCTCCCTGCAGAACCTCAGAACATCCTTGTTGTCTTCCGGAGTTGCATTGCCCTTCTTCCAAAGGTCAGAAACTCCTTTTTTTTCCTGAGTTCCAGTCAAAGCTTCCTGTTCAGCCAGGCTGGTTGTCTTCCCTGCCAGCTTGTCTTTTGGCACATAGGGACAGCCTGCTCCTGCACCTCTAAAATTTCCTTTTTGAAGAATGTTCAGCCTTACTGGACTCCTTTACCCTTCATGACTGTCTCCCAAGGAGTCTGTCAACCACCCTCCTAAACAAGCTAAAGTGTGCCCTCCAGAAGTCTAAGGTGGCAGTTCTGCTGACCACCCTGCTTACTGCTGACCCCTTTCCTTACTACTACTACTGCTTTTCATAGTTGGAATCCCAGAGCACCACAAGATTTAAGAATACACTTTCAGGATGGAGCTCACCTTCTACCACCTTTTCTAACCAAAGAACTGAATTATTATACTTGAAGCATTTAAGGTTAAAATATGTGCTATAAATCATATATCATCAGATGATCCCAAACTGAATATATAGCCAAATTAATTTTGGTTTCATGTGACGTCATCATGGCCCATTGAATGAGTTACAGCCTTGCATTTGCTCTGGGGCTATCTATTATCTAATATGTCTTACTTGATTTTCAATTTTAAGCAGGCAAATCGACCATGTATACTTGCTTGTGTGAGTAGCTAATTTTAGGTGTCTAGTTTAATTGAAGACTTTATGCTTCTTTAGCTTGTCAAATACAAATTCACATTTTCTGATTAATGTGATTCATTTATGTTAGATTTTACTTGACAGGATGACAATGTGTAATATAGAATACAAGGATGACAGGGTTCTCCATTTCCTCCGCCACATTTCATTATGAATGGTCTAGTCAAGGCTGTGGCCTACAGTATCTTACCCGCAATATGATAAAATTTGGACATTATTGTAGCCATATATGGTCTACACAATATGTTATCACAGGTGGCGATATGCTTTCAGAAGGGTGACAAGTTAAACAGCTTTCTTACATTTGTAACCCCCATATGGAACTGGCTTTGTGACATCCCAATGTAATTGAAAAATTGCTGAGAAAGGGTGGAAGCAAAAGAGAAAATCCTTGAAAGAAAGTTAATCAAACTTTAACTGACACACAAAAAAATACACAAGGAAATTAAATACCAAGTAACTCATTGGTTGGTGGAGGAGAGAATGGGTTAGGTGAGGAAAATGGAACACTAGATGGAAGTTGAAAAATGTGTCAAGAAATATAAACATGACATCTAATAAAAGCATATCAGTAGCTTCAGCACAAAAACATTGGTAAAAGCAGTAGATAATAGGAAAATTGTCCATAGCTGGGTACATGGAGTAGTAACTTATATAAGATAAATGGCAACAAGTGCATGCATGTCAGAGATGCAGAGGGTGGTTCATCAGTCCAGCACCTCTCAAACTCAGGCAACAGAAGGACAGAGGAAGAAAAGGGCAGAATGCCTCCAAGATCACAGATGATATTAAATGTGTGTTTTGAAGGGGAAAATTGTGTATTCTGTCACTTCTACAGGTCAAATATCTTGTATAAATACAGCACACTTTAAATGCTCAGTTTCATGTGCCACAACAGTCTCCTTTCTGACTGTGTAGGCAGGCTCACCACCATCTTGATAATTGTGGTAAGGATAGGACTCCATCTGATTTAACAGATTAATCTGCACAGTCAGTCCAGCCTGCAAGGGCCTACTGGTGCTACAGCATTCCCACTACAGATCTGCACATGTGGAGCTGTTAGTGACTTATAGCAAAACTCATTTTGGAAGGAGTTTTGAGACATGTCTAGTCTAATCTCCTACTCAAATTAGGTTCAATGCTGAGTTCAGACCAGGTTTTGGGGGTTTTGTACAGCTGGATCTTTAAAGGGCAAACTATGTCTCCAAGGACAGAGACCCAGTATCAATACAGGTTGAGGGATGAAGGGCTTGAGAGCAGCCCTGTAGAGAAGGACTTGGGGATACTGGTGGATGAATGACTGGACATGAGCTGGCAATGTGCACTTGCAGCCCAGAAGGCAAATCATATCCTGAGCTGCATAAAAAAAGGAACATTGCCAGCAGTTCGAGGGAGGTGATTCTGCCCCTGTACTCTGTTTTTAAAACCAGGTAAAAAGACATTTTGTCCAGTAGAGGAGATTTATAGAGCCTGTTCTGGAAACAAAACTGGCTTTGGCTAAACTGTCTCATGATGGAGCATCTGGAGCAGCACCTTTCTTAGTGTGGTATCCCCAGTAGGGTTTGCACAAACTCAGTTTGCTGCTGATGTTGACAGAGGTGTTACAGGGTGGCAATTCTAGGGACTTGGTGACCATGTTATGAAAACTCCAAAGACAAACTAAACTTCTGGCCAGAACAGAAGTTTTGCATTGGTGGAGACCTGAGTGCTCATGTTATCTGCAAAGAAGTTACTGCTTTTCATTGAGTTCTTTCACTCGGACATGAAATGGAACATGCACACGTCTTCTTTCTCTCTAAGGCCTGCAATAAGGCATCCTAACATAATAAAACAGAAGCAGAACATAGGTTTGAGGTGTTTTGTTTTGTTTTGATTTTTTTAAATCAAGGTAGTTTAGGAGGTAAACGAGATCTCCAAGGTGCAAGGCAAGCAAGACTGGTGAATGGAGCTTTTAAACATTTCAAAAGGTCTGATGAAATGAATGGAGCTTTTAAACACTTCAAAATGTTTACATTTTCAAAATCATGCTTCAGCACTCAGCCTTTTGCAGTGACCTGCAGAGATTTCAGTGTATGTGTGGATAAATAGAAATTATTACATCATTAATTTAGCTACATATCCCTATAGCTAGGTTATGCTTGTCTGATGAAAGGACACTGTACCAAACTGTACCAAAATTCAAACTTCAGCCTTTATACATATGAGCTCTGAGTGGCTTAAAGAAAAGGTGATAAAATGTGGATGCTTTAACAAGATGAAAGCAATACACATTACAAAGTTACTGGTATAGTAAGAGATACGGAATATAGAAAATAGGAGGAACAGTGAAATGAAGCTCAGTCAAGGTGAAAGATTATATTCAAAAAGGAGTAGCATTGTTACTGACATGATGGATAAAAGCAAGGCATAGCGTAAGTACTTAAAGAAGTTTTTTTACTAAAACTGACTAGGTTGTCTGGAAAAATAAATAAGCTTTTAGGTACACTTTCCTGTCAACTAGTATAACATAAATATAAAATATGTCCTTCAGAAATAAGAAACTTGATGCAGTTTTTTGTTCTTTATGCATATTCTTGTGCTTCCATGACCGCAATTTTGCAGATGTCATGTTGTTGCAGCTGTAATGATTGAAGGAAATTTTCTGCAACTATGTTATATTTGAGAATTGTATTTTTGAAAATCCATACCCTTTTTCCAGCTGTTCTAGTAAAACATATCCCCTCTCTCTCTGTAAACCTTGCCCTTTCTCTCCTACAGGAGTATAGCAAAACAAGTTGTACTTAAAAGTTTCAGACTCATAGCTATCTACTGCAGCAAAAAAATATACACAAAGAAAGCCATATGATTTTATATGGTGCAGTAAAGAGAATCCTGGTGTTTTGTGGCCAGGCAAAGGCAAAGTATAAATAAGAACTAAAAAAACAGAATAAAGGACATTTAAAATAGACAAATATGTGAAAGTGAGGGACAGCTGCACCACATGCTTCATGAAATGTGGACACTGCAGAAGCACCAAGAAGAAGCTGGTAGGGATCTTTTTTAAAAATAAATGAAAACTTTTTTTTTCAATTATTATTTATTCCAAAGAGTAAGACGTACTATTCTCTCTCCCTCTGTTTAATATTTAAAGACAATTTAGAAGAGAAGAGGAAAAATGTGTAAGCAAGTTTAAAAAATCAATATTTCATATTTTGTGTATGCGATTTTTCAAATACAAATTGTCCACATTCTAGACAGATATTTCAGTTAGCCCGTGTTGATATTTGTGAATGGCAATAAAGATCTACAGTTGGCTTAAATACAAGTGGCAGTAAACTTTAGGTGTGCCCCTGTTTATTTAGAAATACAGCAAAATGTTGCCTCTGTCTTTTGTGAGTAATATTTGCTACAGTACACATAGCACTATACACATAAATAAAAGAATAATTTAAGGTGTGTGAAAAAACCCGAGATGTACTTTGATGGGTCAAGTATGAGTGGAATCCATGGATGAGGATCGAGGTAGGTTTGACACTCAGTGTTTCGCTGTTGTCAGACAAAAGATGCTCCTCTTTTATAAATCCTACTGTACAGAATTCTTTACTGTTAAAAGTACTTTTTCCAAAGAGCTATGATTCAGCCTGGTCTTAAGAGCACTTCTCTTATTACCTGCTCTCAGCTTCTTTAATCAGGGTCCTTGTAGCTTGAGTGGCAGGGCCAGTCTAATTTTATCCCTCCACAAAGCTATAGCACAGGTAGAATTATCCTGATTTCATCCTTGATGTTAACCTTTCATTAATTTCTGGTGCTTGTATCTTTTGTGACCACTAAATAAAAGCTGGTGTCTTGCTACATATTGTAGCTTTAGCACAGATTTATTCCAGAATTCCTGATGCAACTATCATATTCCTTCCATAGTTATCACTATGGTAGTTGATACAGATTTGGAGGTGAAGATAATGGAACCAGAAATATTTTATGGCAATAATAGATCTCTTTCTCTTCATTACATGAGGCATTCTAATTCATGTAATGTTTCTTCTCTAGTGGAGGACTGCAGAAGATTGCCTATTCTTGCGCTCAGTATTAATTATACTTACTAGTACTTCTGTAGTTGAAGGTCCCATGATAAACTCCTATTTTATTTTTAGGGGTTTATAATTCATCTTTAAAAGCCCACTTTAGACTGAAATATGTCACCACCATCTAACACCAACTTATCTGACCCAGCAGTAATATATGATAGATATGGAAGGAAGAAACTGCACTTTGAATAATTCAAGGTGATTACCTCATGTGAAAAGTCATTCTTTTCATGTGCATGTCATCAGAATGGCCATATAAGTATGAACTTAACATTGACAGGCTATATCTCATCATAGCACTATGTCAACAAACACAGGCCAGTCCTCTTCCGTACTTTTATTCCCGATACAATTTGCACTACAAAAACTGAATTACATGTTTTCAAAAGTCAACATAAAATGTGGAAAAAGCTAAATTTATCAGTCTTTTGACATTCTCAGTGCTAGGACACACAGTGATATGATTTTTAATAGAATACCTTAATTTGTATGGCACCAAAAGAGAAATAATCTCCACTGATGCTTGTATTAGTGGCTTTTTGTGAATTATTCCATTTGAGAGCACAGTTACAGCTTTAGAGGACAGGTATGAGCATCTTAAGACCCCTGACACTAATGAATTTCCAGCTGGACAAAATCATCAGACTTAGCTCAGTACTCTTTTGCCAAACTACAGACTCAACTCAAAACTGAGTATTACATTCCTTCTGCCAAAGATTACAAGTAAAATGTGAATCAATGGAGCATGTAGCTGTCAGAGTCACCAGAATAATGATTAAGCTACTGTTTCTATAAAGGAAATTAAGCTCCTATTTAATTCGTTTCTACCCTTGTGGATTATGAAGTCATGCCCTCCTCTGTTTTTTTTTTCCCAAACCCAACAGTGATGGGGTGCAGACCAGGTGCTCACTGAGAGTCAAGTGTCATCAACCCAGTGTAAGATCTAGCATATAACAGACTTATCTCATTTTGTTGGTGCTTACTTGCTAGCCTTCCCCAAAATTCACACTGTAGACCAGGAAAATGACAGCCCTCCAAAAATGCAAGTATGGAAAAGTGAATGTAGTTATAAAAATGCAATTAAACATTCTACAGAGAAGTGGAGATATTTTCTCTCTTAAAAACTGTTGCAACATATTTTTGTTACTCTGTTTCTTAGCATTTACTTCACTGAAAATAAGGTAATGTTTGAGTATAATGTAATTGCAAACACTTCTGCAATATCCACCTATTTCTCAGCTTTCCCTATTATATTTTTGACTTCCAATATTTTTTTCTGAAATTAGTGGACAGGAATACTTCAGTTAAATATGGAATTTTATGTGTTTGCTGACCATTTAATATTGATTCCCCTTTTATGGTGTACAATGTACTTTGTTCATTTTAGAGTACAGCTGTTTGCACCTTGCCTCAATCTGTACATGTTGCACATCCTTCCTGTGCAAATTGTTTTTCAGCCATTCATTGTTCTGATTAACTAGACCATCGATAAATCTGGACTCTCTGGGAGTTTTGGTTTAGAATTACTGAGTAGCTCCGCAACTGAGATCTGACACAGTATTCTTCAATTCTGAAGCTTTCTGTGGCATAACCGTTGGAAACACAGCACTAACATTTTAAATGTAGCCCTGTAATATCAGCCTTCCAATAGATGTGTTATGAGGACAAACTCCCAAACAAACAATAATGGCAGGAATTTTGCCTATCAAAAAGAACAGTAAGTGTGTGTTAATACCTTTCTGATCGTTAGCCATGTATTTCCATTTTAAATCCTAGCTTGAGCTGCTGTTACTCAAAAGTACAACTCTAGTTCCCCAAACCTAACTATGAAGAAACACAAGAGAAGGGAGTACATATCTCAGTCACACAGTATTATTTAAAATATTTTTAAAGCACATGGACAAAAATTATCTTAAAGGGAAATGCTTCAGGATTCTGCCATTTGCTGGAGTCATGTGCAATGTGTACTGTTCCACAGCTTCTACTTGAACTAGTATGAGCCTCATAAAGCCTCCTTTAGAATTTAAATTGAAATGCTTCAATAGTATTGAAGAACTTTTAAAGAAAATAAGTTTTAACCTGTATGGAACTGAGGATGATAGGTCCTTCTTTTAAATGAGATAATTATATATTGTCAATTAAATATGTTTGAGTTTCCATAAAATCTTTCCTTTAATAAATAATTCTTAATTTGTCTTCAAAATTTAAGTTTAAGAACATACAGACTAATATGCTATAATGATGTCTTCCTAAAATTATTTCACAAGCTTTCTTTACAAAGCTCATCTTTTAATGTTTCCCCTTTTTGTTGTTGTTTTTTGGGGGATTGTTTGTGGTTTCATTTGCTTGTGGTTTTTTTTTTTGTTGTTTTGTTTTGTTTTGTTTTGGTTTTTTTTATGACATTTTTTCACCTCCTGTTCTCATGGAAATGGGGACATAAGAAAATGAGGAAAATGAGGAAATAAGTTTATTTTGCAAAACCTGTACCTATAGTGCACACCTGAGATTAGCCATATCAAAAGATATATTGCTTTTTATTGTGATATGGTTTTATTTTCACAATATCATATTCCTAAGAAGAAATAACAACACACATCAGACATATACATTTAGTTCTGTCTCATATCTAGAGATTCTCAGTATTTCTGAAAAATTCTCTTCAAGAGAGTCCATCATCTTTCTTTGAGATAGCACTGAAAACTCATATCTTTTGAAGCTGATTTGTACTCTTTCAGAGAAAAGTCACTCTGTTAAAATACAGCTATATTAGCTGCAAAAAGAAAAAATGTATTGTAACTTCTATGAGAATTAGTTGGTAGTGTTGTTGTTGTTATTGCTATCGTGTATTTTTCTGATAATTTCTTTCTCTTTTTCTATCAGTTTGAAGAAAACTATGTGAAAAAAGCAATAGCAAGGGAACCTGCCACTGCTTTCATAAGATAGTTCTTGTTTCCTCAGCTCTTCTATACACAGAATGAAGAATTACTATTATGGTGTAGTGGATATTCTAGCTTAATGAAGCTGATAAGGGGAAAGCATTCAGCAGGAAAGTTCAGTTAATTAAGAAGCTTATATTAACAGTGCATGTGTTCTATGCCTCTTGCATGTTTTGCTTCTAGAGAAATCATGCACATCTAATGTTGTTCAATGTCATTTTACTAAAACTGGTATTTGAGAAAATTGTTGAGCAAATTAGAAGTGATGAAGTAGCCCAAGGAGATAATGTCAGAGAGCACAGGAGATTCTGGTGTGAAGACCTAGCTTCCTAATTGTTATTGTGCTTACAAGGACACTGTTGAAAGAAAAATGAATGCCTTGCTTCACACTTGCTGTAAAAGGTTCTGCAACTCTGGAGCTTGCTTAAATCATTCTTCCTGAAACGAACTATGGAATGAAACTCAGGCCATTTAATTTCCAAATACAAGTAATTAAAATGAGTCACATCACCAGAGTTTGGCAAGGTAACAGCCTTCTTTTATTTTTTCATTTACACATAAATTTCAGTGAAGGTCAGATTTGTTGGGGGGAGAAGAAGAACCTGCCTGCTTTTGTGTTCACGAGAGGTTAAAATATGACTTGTTCACAGTGTCCCTCATAGTTCAGTACTTAATGGTCCTTGACGGGGATAACCTAGAAGTTAATTTTACTTTGTGTCCCAAAAGCAGTCATTGTCACCGTAATCCTTCTTTCAGGCTGAAGGGTATCTTCACCACCTGATCAGACTTTCAATAGCGATTGATGAGCAATATAACCAACCAAGAAGCACTTTGCTAGTGCTTTCTGACAAAAGGTAAAAAGAAAAAGAAGGAATGGTGCTGGCTTACCTTTTCATAACTTAAAGCCTTTCCAGTGTTCCTTACTTTAAATGTCAGCTTTTGCTATTTGTAGAAGTCAAACACCGCAAAATGAGGAACTGCTTCTTCTTTCTTTTCCTCCATATTGCTCAAGTCCTGCCATTGAGAAGGATGAGAACATAACGGACATGTACACCCTTTTTCCAGTTTTGATATCCAGAGCAGAGAGATGCTTGAAGCCAGAGGCAAGCACTATCAGGAAGGCCTGGGCTCTAACCTCTGGGCAGCAGAGTGTCCCATGTGCAAAGGTACCTCAATTTCCAGACTTTTCTAACCTCTAACAAAGTCAGTTTGGCTAACAGGTCTTTGAAAAACATGCACATGTAATTTCTTTTTTGTTTAAATTTATCCAGGTTGGGGAATGCTACACATGATAGGCAGAGCTTTGACAGCAGAGCTGCCCTCCAGCCCTCTTTAAAGTAACCGTTCTAGGACCCAGACAATGAATCTTCTCAAGTAAACAGCTGTAACAGTATTTTAATATAGGCATAAGAGTATGCCTTTTCCCTTCCCTGACTTTTGCACTGAAACTGAAAAATGTAATGGTTAACTCTTCAGGGAGGTATCATCCATCATGAAACCATTGATATTTATTGAAAAACAGCTAATGAGAGAAAACATAAGGCTGTCTTACCAAGTACTACAATTATAAGCAACAGCTTCATATGTTCACAGAAGCTAAAATGAATCACTGAAGCCTCATAGAGTAAGTTCTTAGATTCTCTCTGTGCTCCCTATACTGAGCACTCTTAATTTCCCTTTGGCAACGTATGTGAAACACGATACAGGTAAAGAGAAAAAAAAATCTCTTTGGGTGTAACCACAGCTGAATTTCAATAAATTCTACATTAAAATAATGATGTATGGATTAGAAGTCAAAACTTTGATGTAGTTTTGGTCAAAAAAGCGGGAAGAGTGGAAATCTTTTCTGGATGAGTTCAGGTTCTGCAGTGAAAACATGGGATTTTTAGTTCATGAAGGCATTGCTTGAAGAGCAGATTCCAGACCCAAGTTTTGTGCTTAGTACTTCATGCAGCACACCCATCCCCCCAAATGGTTCCTGAGGATTGGCGGGAAGTGGATCATATTCACTGGCATGTAGGACACCAGAGCTGGTTTTTTTACACTAGCTATTCCTGGAGAACAGCGTGTTCAGCACACCATGACACCCTCCTGCAGGCCTTTGCTATCAGAATCATGGGTGTGAACATTCTAGATGTTGGTCTTCTTCGTGATGGAAGATGCTTCTATCCCCTAAGGAGAAGGGTTCTGACCTCAGTGCCTGAGGTGGGCGCGCACCGTGCCATCCACTGTAGGCAGTGATATTAAGCCAGTTAAAGTGTCAGAAGCAGAGTGGGTGACACCAAATCTCAATTTACCCTTGCATTTAAGGAACGACCCATGACACACCTGGGACCATGCAAGGTGGGTGGTACAGGGCTGAATGCTGTGACCATTTCAGAGAAAACTGAGGTCTGTGACTCATCCCCCCAAAAAAGTGCTCCAGGATGCAGGCTCCTGTCACTGTCTAAAGGAAGCCCTGAGAGAAAGGAATCTTCATGTGGCTCTGTGAATCACCTTGGTTTCTTTTAATCCTTTTAAAAATACCTTTCATTTGAACATCAAATAAGGAATACCCATTGTGGTATCCCTCAGGTGTCCATACTGGGACCAGTTATCTTCATCAATGATATAAACATTGCCATCCAGAGAGATCTGGACAAGCTTGAGAGGTGGGCCTCTGCAACCGTCATGAGGTTCTATAAAGCCAAGTGCAAGGTCCTGCACCTGGGATGGGTAACCCCCGGTATCGATACAGGCTGGGGGGTGGAAGGATTGAGAGCAGCCCTGCAGAGAAGGACTTGAGGGTATTGCTGAATGAAAGATTGGACATGACCCTGCAGTGTGCACTGGCTGCCCAGAAGGCCAATCCTATCTTGAGCTGTAACAAAAGGAGCGTGGCCAGCAGGTCAAGAGAAGTGATTCTGCCCCTCTGCTCTGCTCTTGTTGAGACCCCACCTGGAGTCCTGTGTCCAGATCTGGAGCTCTCAGCACAGGACAGACATGGACCTGTTGCAGACGGACAAGAGGAGGCTACAAAAATTATCAGAGTGCTGGAACAGCTTTGCTCTGAAGACAAGCTGGGAGAGTTGGGGTTGTTCAGCCTAGAAAATAAAAGGCTCTGGGGAGACCTTATTGTGGTCCTTCAGTACTTAAAAGGGGCCCATAAGAAAGATGGGGACAGACTTTTTTAGAAGGATGTGTTATGACAGGACAAGAGGTAAAGTTTTTAAACTACAGGAGGGGAGATTCAGGCCAGACATGAGGAAGAAATTTTTTACAATGAGGGTGGTGAAACAGTGGCACAAGTTGCCCAAACAGGTGGTAGATGCCCCATCTCTGGAAACACTCAAGGCCAGGCTGGATGGGGCTCTGAGCAACCTGACCTAGTTGAAGATGTCCCTGCTCATTGCAGGGGGGCTGGACTAGATTACCCTTGAAGGTCCATTCCAACTCAAACTATTCTATGATTTACTGTGAGCAACACACGTATTCTGTCTCTGTATTTACAGTCCTCTGACTGGACCTGATTCACAACGTAAATTGTCCCATAATACTCCCAACAGTGTCAAATTCTGAACTTCAGAGGCAAAAATCAAATACTTAAACAAGCACATACAACACCAATAGTGTTTTCACGCATTGCTAAGCACAACATACAAGCATTGGTCCATGAAGCATCCCAGACCTTGCCCCCTCTTAGGAAAGAACAAAATTTTCTAATGACCACAGATTCCTCTTTGTACACACTGGATCAAGACTTCTCATTTCTAGGTATTTTACCTTGTTCCTTCTGTGGTTTGTCTGGTGACTTGGACAAGCTTTCCCTTAGTGATAGAAAAGTCCTGCAGACATTATTCTCAGAGCCACGTTGCTTCTGGTAGACCTAGACCTTGTTCTGGAGGCAGGAGGCTCCTAGTCCCAGTCCATTTGGCAGAGCAGCTGCAGCCTTACTGGAGTTTCTGCCAGGTGATCTATCCACCTTGTTGCTCCATCATTGATGTTCTGAACAGTATCACCACTCCACTGATATTCCTTGCTCTTCTTCCCTAGATCTTTGACTAATGCAAAAACTTCTAACTTGTCAGAATAAAAGTTTTACCCCAATGTCTAAATGAGCATTACCACTGAGTCTCTGGAAAGAGACAGTCTTTTTGTGACAACAACTTTAAAAACATTTTTATTTTCAAATAAAAATTTCTAGAATAGAAATAATTAAAATTTTATAACATAAAACTATACATTAAAAAAAAAGCACATGGACACATTTTGAAATATAAGCTCTTAATATTAGATCTGAATTTGTCCAATTCATTTATTACTGGCTTCAGACAAACAGTTTTCATGTTCAGTGGGAAGCTGCAGGACTGCATGCCTCTTGGCCTCCATATAGACAGCTGCTATTGGTGTGTGGAAGATGCTCAGAATCTTCTCCTATAAAGCATTTCCTCAACAGGAGTCAGCTGCATAAACACTGGCTTTAGGGGAGATATGACATTTTAGCAGCAGGGCACTTGTCTCTGCAAAACTACATTAAATGAAGACAAGTTATGGAAAAGGGTCCAGACAAATCTGTTGCTGTATGATCATTTTTGTATTCCATAAGGCAAAATCACTTAAATTGTTTGAGTTATAGAAAAAAAGCCTACATTCAAATTTCTCCAATTATTAAAATATTGCTTCAATTGTATAAATGACCCTAATACTATTTTCCAAAGAAGATACCTTTGATTTGTTGAGATGTTGACATGATAATTATATTTAGTCCTATGAATGTTATTTTCTGTTGAGAAGATTTACACCAAACTTCAATAGGCACAGTCATTCCAATGGTTCTTCAAGGGATTGCTGCTCCAGAAGCACTTCTGTAAGCAATGTAAGACATTTATTGGGGTTGTCAAAATTAAAAAAATTGTTGAAAATTCAATTTCAATTCTACTACTAGAGAAATCAAACCTGTCTTTTTTTCTCCTAACATGGCCAGTCTTACCTACTTAAGCAGGCTGACAAGACTGACTTTTTCGGGAATTCAGCAGAGCCCCTGCGGATAGTAGATCATCTGCACAAAGAGTAAATTGATGCTGTGCTGACAGATCTACCCCACCCATTTGCAGGGCCTGCCAGACCAATGCTAAACCTCCTTTGGCATCTGAGGAGGGGGCCATGTGGCAATTTTTGCACAATAGGGATTGAATGCACACCAGAATTTTGTGTTTTTAAAAGCCATTTAATGTTAATGAAAAATCAATGATAAATATATACAAATGGGTGGAAAAGTTTTAAATATACTTGATACTCTAGGTCCTCATCACAGCTGTTGTCATTTGAATAAAAGCTGTATAACTTCTAGTAAATATTCAAAACATAATTCAGATTGTTTTCTGTTACCCACAGCAAAAGTTTTAGATTAATGTAACGTTGTCTCCTAACTATGATAAAACCTTTTGGCCTTGAAAAATATGTAAATAAGTTTCCCTATTAATGTTACCTTAGTAACTGATAATATCACCTTATGAGTATTAGTGACTGGAAAGGTAAAAGCAGTTTGTGCCTTTCAGGTGGAGATAGGAAACTTATTTTTCCAATTTTATGAAAATAACATCTTCTTTAAAATTATCAGCTTGTATTGTGGGGATTAGCCTCTTTCAATAAGCATCAAGTTACTTGTCAAACAACATGCGCAGCTGGAACTAGTTTTGTATGAAATAAAGAGTAAGCAAACAAAATAATCAATTTTTATACTAAGCAAAAAGTACTTGAATAGTCAGCTGTTAGAAAAATCCACTGAGACTGCCCACATGGGAAGGATTATTCAGTTTCACAGGTCCCATGCTTGTATTATTTTTCACTAGAGTCATCTCTTGTAGAAGGTTAACACAAAGAAGCATGTAGCCATACTAGGAATAATTAAGTATATTCCCCAATCTGAAATATAATAGTAGTAAGAATAACAGATAAAAGGTGAGAAGATTAAAAAAGAAGTGCATATTCCTTAAGGATCCATATATGCAAGACAGAGACCGTTATCATCCTCTTTGACCTCCTCTAGTATTTCTGGTTGGACTGTTGTTGAATGGTATAGATGTCACCATTTGGACCCTTTTTACACTCCTGCACACACAAGATAGAACTAATATAATTATTACAGAATTAACAGAATAGGATATATCAAGTGCAAAAATGAAAAAATGTGATCTAGTTTGATCTAAAAAAAGTATATGCTTATGAGGTAGCATTCATTTCTAGAGGTGGTTTAACACCTCCTAACACATATTAAACATACACTCATTTCATAATACAGTGCTTCTGTTGCACTGGCACTGTCCCTGTAGCAGCTGCGAGGTTTTACATGACTGCAAGTAGGTTCCTGCTTCTGGCACCAACATGGTGCAAATTCAGTCGCAGGCACAACAACAAAGGGTGCCTGGGAGGCTGTGAATTCTCTGTGGCTGTCACCATTACTGTGTTGGGCTACAGAGGTATCCAGTGCCCGCAAGAGCTGCTCCGGTCCCACTTGCTGCTACAGGCGAGCAGGTTGACCATGTGGGGCTGGTACAGCCAGGCCATCTTGTTAGATTGAAGGAATTCACAAGGAACTGGATGAGAGATGGATTTGGCCCCTTACTACACAGCAGAGGGCTAAAATACAGAAGTTCAAAAGCTATTTAAGCTGAAGAAGAGGAAAAATACAAGTATTTTTCCAGTACATGCTGGCAGCTCTTCATTCTTTCCCAAGTAGGCACCTCATTAAAGAGAGGTACTTCCATGAGGTCCTGGTAACTGTCTGCAGGCAAGCATATGAGCTCTTCTGAGTGAGACTGTCCCAGGAGCATTCTCAAGCCTGGTCAAGTGTGAATTCTCTGATGTCTACTAAAGTAGAGGTCACACTGTCGCCTTTTCACACAATCACACAGAATCACAGAATGTTAGGGACTGGAAGGGACCTCGAAAGATCATCTAGTCCAATCCCCCTGCTGGAGCAGGAACACCCAGATGAGGTTACACAAGAATGTGTCCAGGCAGGTTTTGTCTCCAAAGTAGGAGACTCCACAACCCCCCTGGGCAGCCTGTTCCAGTGTTCTGCTACCCTTATTCAGAAGAAGTTTCTTCTCAAATTTAAGTGGAACCTCTTGTGTTCCAGTTTGAACCCATTACCCCTTGTCCTACCTTTTTCTTAACCATTTGTTTAAAAGTTATTTGTAGGAAGCTAATTTTTCTTTGAGACCTCTGTCCCCTGACAAATTTAGATAAAACTGTTCAGTGAATTAAATGCTGTTCTGTAATTTGACATATAAGGGTATGTAGACATCTACAGAGAAAGAGAGTGCACATGCAAGCCTTAAGAAACCAAGCAAAAATTAAAAAAAAAAAAAAAAAAGGTAAATTGAGTCTGTGGGATGATGGACAGAAATAAAGGGGGCAAGTTTTCTCATTAAAACAAAATAAAAAAGATCAATAGATCAGTTATTCAGTTTGGGGAAAAGAAAGCAAGGAAAAAAAAAAAAAAAAGAGACAGTTATACAATAGAAAGCAGAGAACAGAGAGGGCCAACCAAGCCTTCCTGTTTTGAAGGACAAGCGGGCACTTTATGAAAACACGAGGTAACAAACAGAAAATAGAAAATACTTGAAGCAAATGACTTAGATTTTTAAAAGGCTCCAACGTACAAAGAACAACATCTGAAATTTCCATAACTGAGACAGCAAATTACAGTAACTATTCATCCTAATACTTTGGAGAATAAACTGATTGTCATGGTCCAAAAAGTCAGTCTTCTCACTAGGATATATTACAGGCTGTCATTAGCCATATTACAGGATAAAGCATTGGACCTTCACCTGAAGCACTTTTGGAGTGAGCTGTCACCAGCACACTGGTAACCACAGGGAGAGCTGTGTGTTGCTGTGCTTTGCAGCTCCTGTAGTTCAGCCACCATTCTCATCGGCAGCAGTACTCAACAGTACATTTTAGGAAACACCATCTCCTTTCTTATTTTGTTTCTTGGTAACACCAGGCACATTCTGCAGCAGTATCAGGAGCAACATTGCTTAGTAAAAAATTTGAAAGCTTTGAAATAAACAGCGTTTCTCATTTTCAAGGAAGAGAAGTTAGGTTTGATTGCTTATATAATAAATACTGAATGTCCTTATAACTATAAGATTTTGGTTTTATTATGGACAATTTCATGGGTTTTTTTGTGGATAATGCATGCCCTTAAAGACAGTAGAGAAATATCATTCAAACATTTCATAGGAAAAAAGAGTTTTGGAAAAGTCATTATAATATTTTAACCAGCCTCTAAAGTGTTCTCATATTTAAACTAGGATTGATATTATCTTATTTCAGGCTTTAGTTTGACCTTGTTCACCTAGATACCATGAAAACAAGCTTGCTATTCTTTCCTCCTGACATATATGTTAAGGCCATACTTAGTCAATTACAAGTACTAACAGAACTCCTTCAAATGAAATTGTCTTTAAACCAAATCATGCTTCTTCAGTGTATTGGGTATATTGTTTTGTGTTTCTGCATTGAGCTCTCATCTTTATGTAATCTGCTGTTCATCAGTCTTCTGTGATACTCCAAACTTTGCTGTTTGGTACTTGAAGGGACAAATAAACTGACTTTGTGTTCCAGCCTGCACATTCATCCAAGCCAGATTTTACATTCTAACATGCACAAGTTTATTTTATCAGGACACAAGTCCAAATACATTTCAAATTACTGGTCACATTACAGTAAATCTTACTTGAGAAAAACAGAAATTGTATTAAGCTCCTTCTAAATTTTCATAATTATTTTTACATTGCAATAAAGCTGTATTTCACATTTTATAGGGACAGGGAGAAGAAAAAGGGTGTGTTTTTCCACAGGTTTGAAAGCTTAAACCTGCTGTCTTTTTATGGAATTTGTGCTCCCAATTTCTTTACATGAACTTGCAACTGTGAAACTGAGGTTTACTAGTTTATTAGGTAATCACTTCAGTGTTTCTAAAGAGTTAGTTTCCTCCTTAGAAAACAAGATATAAATGCACCTGCCAACTTACCTTCATTACCTATTCTAATCCTCATTCATTTGAAACACCTAAAAATATTTTATGTATTCATTTTCTGAACATTCTGTGAGATACAGAGTGCTACTATCTTCATTTTATAAGAGCCTAAGGTCATAAAAGAAGTATATTTCAGAGCAAGCAACTGAACGAGCCTCCAAATCACAGGCTAGCCCAGTGCCTTGAACATTTGCATCTGTATGATTTTTTGTCCTCTCTTAAGATAAAAAAATTGTGTAGCTAAATAAACAAAAATTGTCAGGTGATTAACACTGTTATCTGTTCAGCTTTGGTATTTCTGTTCATTCATTTGTGGTTAATATCTTGTAAGAAGTAGGAGATAATTAAAACTGAAAAGCTTAGCAGAAGCAATAGAATGACCTGATAATGCATTAACCTTTTATTTTTTACTAACACTTCAAACCAAAGCAAATGTTATTCTGAAGGGATTTAAAGGTCATTTAATTTAAAAAAAAAAAAAAAAAAAAAGGAGAGAGAAAGAATAGACAATGTAATATCAATGCCATTTTGTTTCCAGTACTAAGCCACTATGAAGCTGCTGTTAACATGCCATAAGGTGTGGGGAGCTACTCAAACATACATAGCTATTGACACTAAGAATACCGATAGTTTGTGTGTGCTTCTGTTCAGCTTCTTTCAGGACCGAACTTTAAGATGTAACATTTCTTTGCACTGATTGTGTTCAGTTTAATAGTAGACAAGAAACTAAAGAAACTAGTAGACTACATAATCATGTACTCTCTTTCTGTTCTTTGGAACTTCTACTCACAGGAAACATAAGATAAATACAAGCCACCAAACATTAATATGGATTTCAAGATGCAATCTGATGAATTTCAGCATAGGATCAAGGTCCTCAGGCAGTTTAAGGCAGCTTTTCTTATGCCAACTCCATCCCTTTCAATATCAGTAGTGTATGCAGTTCCAGCTTCAGGCCTCTTTTTATTAGAGTTTGTGTAAAAATAGGGAACGTTTATCATTCTTACATACAGCTTTGATATTAAATATGCACAAAATTCAGGAGTGTTGGACCTTGGAAATAAGGGAAGAGTTTCAGGTCCATCTCTAGCTATACATCTTTATAAAAATACATAAGAAGAAAAGAAAGGAAAAGAAAGGAAAGAGGAAAGAGGAAAGAGGAAAGAGGAAAGAGGAAAGAGGAAAGAGGAAAGAGGAAAGAGGAAAGAGGAAAGAGGAAAGAGGAAAGAGGAAAGAGAGGCGAGGTGAGGAGGTGAGGCAAGGCAAGGCAAGACACAAACAAAACAAACAAAGAAAAAACTTAATCACCATATTTCTATCATCAGGGAAAGACTGGACACACTGAAAAAGTAGAAAGAATGTTTCGTAATTACCTAACTTAGCCTCCCACCTGCCTCTACTGGCCTACGTGGTAATCAGAGTGACAAAGGACAAGATAGGATATTACCGCTTATATCATGAAGACAAGAATATACGTCTAAGAGAGTATAGCAGTGTGGTATGACGCACAGTATGTTATCTCAGAAAAATGCATACACTTGTGCAGTGACATCACGGGAATTTTCAACACATTTTAAAATGTACACAGATCCTCTGACCTTTGACTTTGTCTGCTTCAAGAAAGGACATCTAACTCACCAGACAGGCAAATATAAAATTCCTGCCACCTCCTCAGGTATTTGGGTAATTTGTTGTTGTTGTTGTTGTTGGATATACCTGGAGGCCAGGGAAGCAGGTCAAAGACTTATTTTCCAGAAGGCTGCAGGAGAGACCTTCAGATCTGGAACTAAAATAGTCTTTGCATTGAAGCACGTTAAACATTTCCTGGGGAGGGCAAAAGGGCTGAAGTAAAACAACCTTAAGTTATGTCAAATTCCTGAGAAAAAAGGCCACTGTCAGAAGGTACACATGGGCACTACATTTTAATTCATCATAACTGCCAAAGATACCTTAATATCTCACATGAAAATAGAGGACCTATTTAATTTCTTAAGTACTTGAGAGACTGAAAGAGTACATTGTTATTTCCTAACTTGCCACCCGAATATTGCACTTCCAAACCCTAGTCCCACAAAACCGAAATTATGTGAAATCATATTGTCCCATTCCTTTATATCCGCAATAGGAAAAAGAAGCCATTCCCAAAGCCCGGCAGTCAAACCTCAAGAAATATTTCCCAAACAAATGACTTCCAACAAAAACAGGCAAAGTAATAGTGGAATGCCAAAAATGTTTCAAAACAACAATGGTAAGAAAAATGTTTCTGGGACAGGATGACCCAAATATCACCTTTTTTATAACTGCATAGATTAGGATAAATTATGATTATTTATATGGCTTATTGCTAGGCTCTGAAAACAGTGGACTCTAAACCCATTCTCATCCCAAAGAGTTTGCAGGCTAAGAGCAAGTCATTTCTAAAAGCAAACAAACAATACAAGATGATTGGGTCAAACCTATACTTGTCACGTCTCTATCATTAAATAATTCTCACCAAAGGCATGCCTCATTTAGAGGTAATGACTGAAAAAGTTTGAACATATTCATTAAAGCAGTTTGATTTCTTAGAGATAATCTTCATTAAATTGTTTTCATTTTCTTCTTACTAGATTTATTTTTTTTTTTTTGTATAGTACTAAGCAAAATAATCTGGACTGTCTAGAAATACTTTGGCTTTCTGAAAGACTTGAAATGTTATAAGATGGGAGAATAAAAGAGTGGAATAAGAATGTATTTTTTCCTAAAGTTTAAATTAAGGTCTCCATTTTGTTAATTTACAAAGATCTATTTAGATTTAGTAGGGAAAACACATTATTCAAAAGTCATCCACACACAAAATAAAAGTATGAGTCTACTACCCTAACAGAAATTTAATCCTACCTGTATAAACAATTTGTCTTCCCCACATAATAGTCTGGAAAATAAATTATTATTGGGGTATTGTATTACTATTTCCATGCCCACAGGGTCAAGCTCAGGATCCTGAAGTCTCCCAAAAATGTATTTGAGACAGTCCTGTCCTTGAAAACATTACAGTTTAAGTAGACAAGACAGAAACTGGAAGGGGTGGTCTGCCAACAAACATTTATTTGCCCAGAGTTTTGCAGAATTTTTTACAGTGTTTAAGTATTGTATTTCTTGGTATATAATCCCGACAAGATCTCTGATCTAAAAACAGGAACGCTAATAACTAAATCTTATATTTTACATGTCACTAAACAGTGAAAATAACTAAAAACTCTGTGTGTTTTTGTGTGTATGAAGGTCTGAAATCTAAAAAATTATGGTGTGAGTTTTACAGAATAACATACATGTGGGAGTTTTTATCTTCTTTATGTTTCATTCTGGGTAGAAATATTATAGGAATGCCATTTCTTACAGAATTTCTGCTCTTTCATTTCTTGGCCCATGAAAAACATCCTGCATGAGACTAATCAGAAATAATAGTCTGGAACAATAAAATATGTGGGCCAAAGACAGAAATGCAACATCTCTGAGGTCATTAAATCTCTATCACTGTTGTTGAAATCGTCCAACATTTAAGAAATGTTTAAGGGGTCTAATAGACAGATGGCAAACTCACAAAAGCTTTGTTTTGCTAGGAAACTATACTGAAGAATTTTAAAAATGTACCAAAATCTAGTGTCATGAACAATGGTTATTTTCTCTTTGGGTTGAGTTTTGAACTAAGATGTCGTAGGAGCTCAGATCTCACCTGAGTCTGTTAGCTTTTTCCTATTCCATTTATAAACCATGCATAGGATAGCTCCTAAAGGTTTGTTTATCCCAGTTGAGATTATGTTGGGCTTTATAATGCAAGTATGAAGAAGTTACCTTTATTGATCAGGTCATGGCATGTTACCTATATCCAGCTGGAAATGACTCACTCTGGTAGTCATCCTTCATAAACTTTTTAAAAAGACAATTTTAAAACTCTTTTTGCATTCAGAGTCATGTGCTAGGCATAGCCTTATGGCTGATAGGTATGAACTTCAAATAAAGCACCAGCTCATCTTAATAATATTGCATGCTGTGGAATTGTCTACTGAAATTTTAGCAGTACACTTGAAATGCCTAGAGGGTATGATATACATAATTTCAATAAGCCAGCAGTATCATAGAGCTTGAATTGGAAAGTGATTCACTCCTGAAAAGCCTTACCATATAACACACTGCTGATAAATCAGATATAAAAGAATTTGTGATTCAAATTAAAACTTGTTTTAAGTAAAAGATACCCTTTATTGTTGCTGAAACCAGAGGACTGGTAGTTTAGCTATGACAAGGCAGCCAGATTGGTTTGTGAAACATATGTAATAATATTAAGTAAATTATGTACTCATGCTGTGTATTCCTGATTCTATTACAGAAGTGAGGGATGGAAGGGAGGAGGGGAGCAGATACGCATCTAGGAGGCATATATCACCTCCTGCAAAACAGGATGCACACCAACATGCCCCCAGGATAATAAAGGCTGAGAAATTCAAGCATGCCTAATCAAACATAAAAGGAAAATATCTAATGTCAAAGAGATCTTTTTTCTCTCCTGCTACCCCTCAGGCAAACACCCAGGGAGCAGATGTGAGGGTGAAGCATCATTGAGATCGATGCACCATCAGGGTTTGCTGGAAAATTCTCTGCTCACTTATACCACATGACAACAGCCTCAATGCTGGAAGAGCATCTCAATCCTCAATTGCCTGACCATTCAGTTTTCATTAAATACTGGTTTCAAACAAGAGGATTACATGGATATTGTCATCCATTACTCACCCTAATCTACAAAACAAAACCCCGTAAGTAAACTGCTTAAGGAAACTCTAGTCCAGTGTTTTTCATAGAACAACTGGATGCTGTGGGCTGGAAGTGACCTCTGGAGGCCATATGAACCAACCTGCTGCTTGAAGCAGGCCTGGTTATAGCAGGTAGCTCAGGGCCATAGCCTTAGTCATGTTTTGAGGCTCTAAGAGGATAGAGATTTCAGAACCTTCCTGGGCCCCAGTTCTGCTGTCTGACCGCCCTTATAATGAAAATGTTCATGTACCACATCAGAATTTCCCTTTTCACCATTTTGTGCTCCTACTGTGCACTTCTGAAAAGAGTCTGGCTCCATCGTTTCTTATAAAGTAGTTGCAGGTAGCAATGAGATCTCTCAGCCATCTCTCTTCTCCAGACTGAAAAAACACACATCTCTCAGCCACTCCTCACACACTGTGTGCTCCAGACCCGTCTGTTATGGAAGCTCTGAGCTGAACTGGCAGCAGTGTCCTTCTTGTTCTGGCGTCTTCTGGTACTTGTACTTCACAGAACTGCCCACAGGACTTTTCTTGGGGTCTCAGCAGTGCCCAGAGAGAGAAGGTTCTTCCCTCTAGAGCTGCTTGCTGCACCTCAGGACACTATTATTTGCCTTCTTTGTTTCAGGGGGCTGCTGCTGCTTCATGTTCAACTTCTTGTCTGCCAGGTCCTTTCCTGTCAAGGGTTTTTTCAGCTGGTCAGCCAACAACCTGTACTGCAGAAAGGGGTGATTCTATGTCAGGTACAGCACATTATTTTTGCCTTTGCTGGACTTCATTAAGTTCTTCAGGGTCCTCAGGGACCCAGGGTCCTCAGCAGCTCCCCACAGGACATGCCTTCCAGCCCCTTCCCCAGCTTTGCTGCCCTCCTCGCCATGCATCCAAGTCATGGAAGAAACTGCCATTTCAAATAATTAAACAGGAGCAACAGCAATTGGAGATGGGGAGCAACAAGCCAGGGCAATACACTACTGTGTAAAAACATTAAAATTAAACAGGAAAAAAAAAACCTGAGCACCATTTTAATTTACTGCTGCTACGATCCACCCGTGCTTTTACATGGACAGAAACTGGAAAACTAAATTCAGTAAAGACATTAGGAAACACACTGTCTAGAAAAACCTTTGCTATTCAGAAGACAGAAAGATTTTTCTGTTCTATGAGATGATACCTCTAGGATCTCGATTCTGCGACTACGCAAAAGCATAATACCGTAGTGTTTCCTGTGAGGATCAGGGCATGTCAGAGACCTATTGAAAACCTATTCCCATCAAGCTTCTAGCTTCACTTACACATAAATATCTAGAAATTGGCTTCACAGAATCATAGAATGCCCTGAGTTGGAAGGGACCCACAAAGATTGAGTCCAACTCCTGGCCCTACATAGGAGAACCCCAAAATTCACACTGCACACCTGAGTGCACTGTCCAGTCTCTTCTTGAACACTGTCAGGCTTGGGGCCGTGACACCTCCCTGGAGAGCCTGTTCCAGCGCTCCACCACCCTCTGGGTAAAGAACCTTCTCCTAATGTCCAACTTGAATCTCCCCTGGCACATTTTCCTGCCATTGCCTCGGGTTCTGTCACTGGTCACCAGAGACAAGAGATCAGTGCCTGCCCCTCCTCCTCCCCTTGTGAGGAAGCTGGAGCCGCCACGAGCTCCAGGTGAGGCCGCACCAGTGCAGAGCAGAGCGGGACAATCTCCTCCCTCGCCCGGTTGGCAATGCTGTGCTTGGTGCACCCAGGACACCGTTGCCCCTCTTGGCTGCCAGGGCACACTGCTGGCTCACGTTCAACTTGCTGTTGACCAAAGCCCCCCGGTCTCTTTCTGCAGAGCTGCTCTCCAGCATTTCGTCCCCCAGGCTGGATGTACAGCCAGGGTCGCCATGTCCCAGGCACAAAATCTGGTGCTTGCTCTTGTTGAACTTCATGCGACTGGTGACTGCCCAGTTCTCAAACTGTCCAGATCCCTCTGCAGGAGAATCATCCCTTACCATTTCAGTCTCCAAAAATGGAAAGGTACTGTTCCTGCACCGGTGCACCTCACACTCAGAGAACTAGGTAGCAAAAGGTAACCCTCTGGTGCCCACAGGGGAGAGCTAATATCGTTAGTCTCTGGCCTGCAGGACTTCTTTCTGCCAAAACCCGAGACCAGAGTAGATGCATGAGGTTTGTCCTGGGAAACTAAATGGAAAAGGAGGCGTCAGAAAAATGCAGCAGCTCTGGCCACTGCATGGCCAAAAAACAGCAGAGACAGCCACCTAGGCTTCCTAAAACAGAAATCAACCTGAAAATGACACCAAGCAACCTCAAGCCACCAAATAACCAACCTCAACCAAGCTAAACCAACAAACCTAAAACAACCAACCCAAGACAACCAAGCGGAACCCATCTTCAACAGCCCCAAACCCATCAAGCTTCAATGGCCTACAAACACATAACCTGCAAAAAACCTGCCTCAAACAAACAACCAGCCTCAACAAAACACTCTGAAACAACTCACAGAAACCCGGCTAAAGCAACCAACTTCAGCCACCACTCAAAACAACAACAAGCTCCTAGCAAGGTAGAAACAAACAACCTACAAACAATCTACAAACAACCTAATTAGAAACTAATTCAGTGTAAAAAAAAGCAAGCGAAAACAACCAGCTGTAAACAACCAGCCTCAACCAAGCAACCAACCGACCTCGAACAACAGGCCTCAAGCAACCTAAACCAGCCTGGAACAAACAACCTCCCCCACCCTAAAGAAAAACAGCCTCCACAAAGCAACCTAAACCAAATCACTTGAAACAACCTAC
Source organism: Columba livia (assembly GCF_036013475.1). NCBI lineage: Eukaryota > Metazoa > Chordata > Aves > Columbiformes > Columbidae > Columba > Columba livia. Next base: position 103,284,421 of record NC_088602.1, on the reverse strand, counting down.
CTCAAACAAACAAGCCTGAACTAAGAAACCCGAAACAAACAACCTCGAACACTGGACATTCAACAACAAACCTCCAGCTCCCTACAATCAGTGCACAAACAATCGGAACGGAAAAGGAGGTGGCAGGGCCACCCAGCAGCTGTGCCCAGTGCAGGGCCACCAAACAGCAGGGGCAGCCCCTGGACCTCCTGGGCACAGGAACTGCCTCGGCGTAGCACCCTAAAGGCTTCCTCCATAGGGTGCTGGGCGGAGGGCTGGCAGGCGGGGCTGCTGCGGGTGGGGCTGCGGGCAGGGCTGCACACAGGGGCCCCGTCACCACCACGTCACAATGCCAGCACCCGGCAACGCAGCGGTCACAATGCCCCGGGCAGGATAAGAAGGAGCAGCCTCCCGTGTCCACTGCCAGAGCTGGCCCAGGGGCAGCCCGCACACATCCCAGAGGAAGCCCTTGAAGAGCTGGTGGAATTCCTCGGCGGGGGCTGAGGGAGGAGAAGACTGGAGGCTGGACGAGGCTGCTGGAGGTTCTCTGCTGCAAGGCTTATCTTTTGGATGGAAACCCTTGTCAGCTGGACAGCGGTGGTAAGACCAAGGGAATGACGTCTGGAGGAGCACTGCGGAGCTCGCTGTCCTCATCCCCTGCAGAGCCAGAGGCAGCAGCGGTAAGAAATAGGATGCAGAGATGCTGCCAGGGCTCCCGGTGCTTTGGAGCAGCCACTGCTGTCCTGGCAGGGATGGGAAAGATTCTTGCCGCCAAGTCGCACTCTCACAACTGAGGCCCCTCACCACCTTTGGCCAACCTTTGGCCAAGCTACTGCGACAAATGTACCCAAAGCCACATTCATACGCTAACCTACTGAAACCACCAACCTAAAAGAACCAATCTAAAGCATCCAACCTAAAATAATCTAAATAACCTATATCCAGTGACCTAAACTGCGATAAAGCAAACAAGCTCAACCAAACGACCTAAACCAACCTAAAACAACAGCAAAAGAGGAGAAAACATCCTAAACAAAAAACAGCACAGAGCATCCCACCTAAAACAATCAACCTAAAATACCAGCCTAGACCAACCAACTAAATCACCTCAACCAAAAATCACCTCAACCAACCAACCCAAACCAGCCAACCCGAACCACTCAGCCTTCAAGAACCAGCCTCTCACAAACACCCTCAAAACAACCTTCCTCAAAAAAAACTAAAACCACCTAAACACCCTGAACCAAGATACCTCAACCAAAAATCTAAACCAGACTAAGACAACCTACCCCAAAAAACCTCTCTGAAAAAACATCAACCAAACAGCCTAACAGAAACCAGGAAAACCAACCCACCTAAAACAAACAACACAAGTCAACTTTTACAAAATGACATCAAACAACCTAAACCAAGCTAAAACTGTAACCTAAACCAAGTCATTTAAGACCACCAACCTCTACCAAACTCAACCAACCTTAAAACAACCTAAACCAACAAGGTTTAAATGCCTTACGAACATGCGACCTATAGAGAGCCTAGAAATAAACTAGACACAACCTCACACAGCATCAAACCACCAACCGCACAAATCAACCCCAAAACAACTAATGGAAACAGAGCTAAAACAACCAACTTCAACCAACATTCAAACAAACAAGATTCAAAACACAAGGTAAAAAAAAACAAGCTTCACAACAACAAAAAAAAAAAAAAAAGAAAAGAAAGGAGGAACATAGAAGATCGAAACAAGCTACAAAGAACTACACAGAACCTCATCAAGGGTAAAAAAAGCAACCAAACCCAACCAACTGTAAACAACCAAACCCAGCCAACCAGCAAATCTCAAGCAACCAGCCTCAAACAGCCAGCCTCAAACCACCTAAGCCAAACCACCTGAGCCAACCTAAACAGCCTTAACCAAGACACCAAGACCAAAAGCCATAACCAAACTCTAGTAGCCAACCCTCAAGAACCTTCCTGAAACAACATCCATCAAACAGCCTCATAAAAACAAGAACTACCAAAACACCTAAACCAAACAATAGAACTCAGCCTTAAAATGGCGTCAAACCACCTCAAGCCACCAATTAACCAACCTCAACCAAGCTAAACCAACAAACCTAAATCCAGCAGCATAAGACAACCAACCGAAATCCAGCTTCAATAACCCCACAACAACCAAGCTTCAGTGGCCTACAAAGAGACAGCCTGCAAACACCTTACCTCAACCAGCCTCAAAAAAAAAACCACCCTCCAACAACTAAGAGAAACCCAGCTAAAGCAACCAACTCGAAACAATTGACCTAAAAACAACTCAAACAACCTAATCCAACAACCTAAACCTAGCTCAACAGAAACAAACCCACCCAAATGACATAAAGCCAACTTCCTTCTAAAACATCCAACCTAAAATAATCTAAATAACCTTAATCCAACGACCTAAACCACACCAAAGCAAAGAAGCTCAACCAAATGACCTAAACCAACCTAAAACAAACAGCACCCATCCAGAACAAAAAGAGCTTAAAACATCTCACCTAAAAGAACCAACCCAAAAGAACCAATCTTAACCAATGAGCCTCCAAGAAAAAGCCTCTAACAAACACCCTCAAACAACCTTCCTCAAAAAAAAACTAAAACCACCTAAACACCCTGAACCAAGATACTTCAACCAAAAATCTAAACCAGACTAAGGCAACCTACCCCAAAGAACCTTTCTGAAAAAACATCAACCAAACAGCCTAACAGAAACCAGGAAAACCAACCCACCTAAAACAAACAACACAAATCAACCTTCACAAAATGACATCAAACAACCTACAACAACCAACTTGAAATAACCAACCTTCACCAAGCTAAAACAGAAACCTAAAACAAGTAACGTTAGACCACCAATCTAAACCAAACTTATCCAGCCTTCAGCAGCCTAAAACAACAAGGTTTAAGTGCATTACGAACACACAACCTACAAAGAACCTACAAAGAACCTAGAAACAACCTCATACAGCATCAAACAACCAACCACAAAAATGAATCATAAAACAACAAATGGAAAGAACTCATGGAAACCCAGCCAAAGCAACCAACTTCAACCAACCTTCAAAACAACAAGCTTCAAACAAGCTAGAAAGAAAGAATCTACCAGCAACCTCATTAGAACCTAGCCCAGTGTAAAAAAAGCAACCAAATACAACCAGCTGTAAACAACCAGCCTCAACCAGCCAACCAACCTCGACCAACCAACCAACCAGCCCCAACCAACCTAAACCAAATGACCTAAGCCAGCCTAGAACAAACATCATCAATCTAAACCAAAATAGCCTCCACCAACCAGCCTAAACTAAACAACCTGAAACAACCAGCCCCAACCAAACAAGCTTGAAACAAGAAACCCTAAGCAAACAACCTCGAATCACAAACCTTCAGCAACCTACAAACCGTCCACAAACAATCGGAATGGCAAAGGGTTAAGTTCGAAGCGCACCTGATGGATAGAAATCCTACTTCGCTGTTCAGCGAACAGATGCATACCCCTCAGGAGATCGGAAGAACCACCAAGCCCTAGAAGTGCCCAAGGCTATCAGGTCTTTTCAGCTGAACAGAAGTGGTAAGACCAAGGGAATGACTTCTGGAGGAGCACTGTGGAGCTCGCTGTCTTCATCCCCTGCAGAGCCAGGGGCAGCAGTGGTAAGCAATAGGATACAGAGACGTTGCCAGGGCTCCCAGTGCTTTGGAGCAGCCCCTGCTGTCCTCACAGGCACAGGAAGGATTCTTGCCCTCCAGTCCAATCTGGCCAGAGGCATCTGGGCACTCTCAGAAGCCCATGAGACGACTCCCGGTTTAGCGATCATAGGGCTTGGGCAGCTCCTGGGAGGCACGACTGGCCTATGGGACAAGGAGCCAGGTCTGGCTCACATGCTCAGGGAACAGCCGATCGCCAGCATTGGGGTCAGGAAGGAATTTTCCCCCGGGGCAGATTGGCACTGGTCCCCGGGGGTTTTTTGCCTTCCTCTGCAGCATTGAGCATGACCGCTTTGCAGAACTCCTCTGAGCCCTTTGGGCTTGGTTCCTGCCTGTTGCTCAAGCACCAGAAAGATGGCCTCTTGTGCCCTGCAGCCGGGAGGAGGAAGCTTCTTGGAGTCCCAGGGTGGGTCCCAAGTCTTCTCCTAGGAGTTCCTTCTTGTCCTCCGTAGCACTGAGCACAGCCCCTGGCTCTCGCAGGCTTTCTTGCCCAGAGCAACTTTGCAGCAGGAGCCAGCTCTTCTCTTCCCTGGATTCCATTTCCCCCAGGGCTTCTGGCTGCTGCCAAACAGCCTGTGCTTGGAAGGGCTCCCAGCTTGCTGCACCATCTGGATCTCCCACTTTTCAGCTCTCCCTGCATGCAACTCAAGCACCGCGCAGGAACAAGAGCGCTTTTCATGCAGCCCTAGCCAAGTAGCATAGGAACCAAGAAAGTTTTCAAAGGGGAAAAACTCTGCTTGTCGTCACTATCTGCCACACTTTGGAAAATACCTCACAGTATCACACAGCTCTTCTTCTTCTTCCTTACCTTCTTCTTCTTGTTTTTCTTCTTCTTCTTCCTCATCTTCCTCTTCTTCTTATTCTTCTTCCTTCTCATCTTCTTCTCCTTCCTCATCTTCTTCTTTTGTGTGTGGTCTGTCCTGATCCTCATTCCTCACATTCTCCCTCTTCAGGACACAGGGACAGCTTGGCCTAGATTGCTGCTGCTGTTCTTGCAGTTCTGCAACTTGCCTTTGCCAGCCTGCAAGGGATGTTTCTTCAAGGTCAACTGAAGAATGCATCAGCCTGCTCCTGGCTGCGCATGGGCATTGTGTTAATGCTCATGAGCATCGGCTCTGTAAACAGAGTCAGTAAATGACATAGAATAACCGAAAATAAAACAAAATAGAATCAAATCCTGTTTCCACTCGTATCCTTTGTGTTCTGTGTCCTTGAAAGTGTTTCTGGAGCTGAAAACCCCCTGGCATTTCATGTAAATAGTATTCCCATCCTTATTGGACTCACGGTGAGCACACGGAATAGAATACAATACATAGGATAGAATAGAAAAGAATTTAATAGTTATGCTGTGTTATGCCTTGAGTTCTGCATGACAAGTTCTTACAGAGCCCTGAGGGCTCCGTCCATCCAGGAGAGCCTCTCTGCAGGGCAGGGCCCAGGCCCAGCCAGGGACAGAGGCCGAGACGAGACGGGCACACACACCTACAACACGGCTCAGGCAGGGACCCAAGGTCCCAGGCTAAGCTGAGACACGTCCCCTGGGCCCTTGGCAGGAGACGGTGGCACTGGGTGGGGGTCCCAGGGGAGGCCAGTCCCAGACACTGAGCCCTAGGAGCAGCCCTATGGACCTTCTCTCTGTTAGAGTACTGTTGTTCTCAGGCTCTTTTGTCTTAGTCATGAAAAACTGAGAGGGTAATTCTAAAAATGAGTACAAGAAGGAAGAAAGAATCCACAGGAAATGAGCAGGTATTGTTCACCTCAGAAAGATTCGCAAGCCCTTGGCTGAGGAGCGTGGCCTGCTTCAGACTGAGGGCTTGATCTTTGAGCCTCACCGGTGTCAGAGGTATGAGGTTTTGCCGCCCCGTGGAAACCCAACTCAACCAGATGAACAGAGAAGAGTTTCAAAAACTCTACTTCATACTTGCTTTTTGCCAGTTTGCCCAGATGGTCCAACTACCTTGAGACGATGCCCAGCTCTCACCCCAGCACAAGGTACGTGCCTCCTTCCCACACCGCGACAGAGGCAATGCCTGTGCTGGGATATGGTTATGGGTATTCAGTGCCTTCTGCACTGAAACGTCATCACAGATTTCCTCAGCATCTACTTCTGGGAAAGCAGGAGATAGGAAGAGGAATGGCGTAGAATAGAACAGGACAGAACAATTCAGATGGAAGGGCCTTGTAACCATCACCTAGTCCAACTGCCTGACTGCTTCAGCACTCACCAGAAGATAAAGCATGGTACTAAGGATGTTGCCCAAATGCCTCTTCAGCACTGACAGACGTGGGGCATCGACCACCTCTCCAGGAAGACTCTTCCAGGGTTTGACCACCTCTCAGTAAAGAAATGTTTCCTCATGTCAAGGCTGAACCGCCCCTGATGGACACAGCTGAGAGCCATTCCCATGTTTCCTGGCACTGGGGACCAGGCAGAAGAGCTCAGCACCTCCCTCTCCACTTCCCCTCCTCAGGAACCTGGAGACAGCAGTCATGTTGCCCCTCCACCTCCTTCTCTCCAAAGCAGACAGACCCAGGGTCCTCAGCGGCTCCCCACAGGACATGCCTTCCAGCCCCTTCCCCAGCTTTGCTGCCCTCCTCGCCATGCATCCAAGTCATGGAAGAAACTGCCATTTCAAATAATTAAACAGGAGCAACAGCAATTGCAGATGGGGAGCAACAAGCCGGGGCAATACACTACTAGTAGTGTAAAAACATTAAAATTAAACAGGAAAAACAAAACCTGAGCACCATTTTAATTTACTGCTGCTACAATCCACCCGTGCTTTTACATGGAGAGAAATTTGAAAACTAAATTCAGTAAAGACATTAGGAAACACACTGTCTAGAACAACCTTTGCTATTCAGAAGACAGAAAGATTTTTCTGTTATATGAGATGATACCTCTAGGATCTAGATTCTGTGACTATGTAAAAACATAATACCATAGTGTTTGCTGTGAGGATCAGATCATGTCAGACACCTATTGAAAATCTATTCCCATAGAATTCTTCAGTCTGTCTGGGTTCTTGTTAATCAACCTGCCCTCCTACTCCATACTAACTGCTCCCCCAGTCAGACCTCCAGGTCATTAATAAAGATGTTGAACATCATTGCCTCCATTGTGAACCTTGAAGGTTGCACTTATTAATCTGCTATCATTTGGACTTCATATTGGTTATCACAATATTTTAAGCCCAACAGTCCAGACAGTTTTCAAATCACCTTACCATTCGGTCTATAACTCACCAATTTAACTCTAAGGATACTACAGAAGATCATGTCAAAGTCCTTGCTAAAGGCAAGTTAAACAACACTCATCATCCACACTGTCAGTTATCTCCCCAGGGAAGGCAATTAGGCTGGTCAGGCACAATCTGCCCTTTGTAAATCCATACTGGTTGCTCCCAATTATCTTCTTGTGCTTCCTGTGGCTGGAAATGACTTCCAGGACAACTGGTTTCCAAGATCAGGCCGAGAGGTCTGTAGTTCCCCTTGATCTTCTGTCTTTACCATCTTTCCAAGATGGCTTTTGCCATAAAGGGTGAGGGGAGACCAAAAGGTGCTAAGTATCTGTGTCCAAAGTTCAGATCTCTAAAATTCCTGTTTGCTTTCAACTTACCTCTGAGGACATCTAAAACTAGCAGCTTTCGTGAATACTTATTCACAGGATCATAGAAGACACTTCAGGGTGTCCTGAATAAAAAACCTAGGTAGGACAATGGCAAGTAGAAAACTGAAAGCTCACTTCAACAAACAAATAAAGTCTGACTATCTCCCCTTACAGACCCAACTGAGCATGCAAAGCAGACTTCACAGAACATGGCTCGTTCCCTTTCACCTGAAAGTTCAGTGATTTAAACTCTCATGTAAAATGGGAATGACACAAAATAATTTTCTGCCTAGGGAAGCAAAAGCGGTGCATGTCACTCTGACAGAGGTGTGTCTATCTCATTCTTAAAAGCTTACATGGACAGAATTCCCTTGACTTCCCAAGGCAATTTGCTTTACTGCCGCACAGTTCTCTGTCATATTTTCACCTTTTTTGTGACAATTTAAGATTTTGACTTCCTGTCATTTCCAGAATGGAGAATAATGCACCCAGTTGCTGTGTTTTTCTTCACCAACAATGTAAGAACCACTTTCATCATCATGTTACTCTTTGGCACACGCTATCTATACTTTTAGCACAGCATCCAGAGCTGGATACAACCAAGTACCCACTATGCAGAGCAAAGCAGAAAGAGTCTTTGATATGCCTTAAAAACAGTAGCCTTGTTTATGCATCTAATACCTTTTTTCACAACAATAGGACATTGCTGAGTCATATTCAATTTGTCACCCACTGTAGCCCCCAGATCCTTTTTGAAGGACTGCTACTAGACAGGTGTTCCCCACATGAAACATGATATTTTCTCTCTTTCTCCCTCAATTTTTTTTCTTTTTTTTCTGAGTGGTGTGGGGCTGTCTTGTGGGTGGTCATAGGGGATGCCTCAATGTTTGATTTGAAAGGTTAGAGGTGCAGATCTTCAAGAGGGATTTCAGGCTGTGGAACACAAATGACTAAGACACCTCTGTACTCTACAGTCATGAATTACTCACTCAGGCCTCTGCTGTTGTAAAGGCTCTCTCACACCACAATTTTCCTGTGTTTTAAGAATAAAACCTTTGCATGATCTGGAGACTCAAAGGCTCTTCTGAAGCATTCTGTGCCCTTTGTGTAGATCACCATTTCCTGAATCACAAAGACTGTACTCAGTTATCTGCTCCTATAGGGATAAGACACTTTGGTGAAATCCCCATGTGAATTGTGTTCAACTCCATTCACTGAAACTTTACTGGCACAAAGAGAATTACCAAAGGCGAAGGTCAGAGGAAAACCAGCATTTAAAAGAAAAATACATACACAAAATCTTCTGAAACCTCTGATATTTCCTTTGAAAGCATTACATTTGACTCATTATGAATGCTAGTAACACATGCCTAGTTGTAATGAGTAGTAAGTGCCCTGTTTGTATTTGACCTGAAAGTAAAATAGATTTTGAAGTGTTAGGAAGCAAGCAACATCAAACAGCCTGAGAGTTAAATACCTTACTGCCATGGCCTGAAATGAATGTTACCCAGAAAGGCTTTGTGGGGAGCCAGAGGATTTTTCTGAAATTAGAAAGCTATCCTGTGCACAATACGCACACAGTGTGAGAACCTTGCTACTCAAAAAAACCAGTCTGGAAGTGCCCTCATTAGCATTTTACAGCAGGCTTTCTTTAAATATGAACTGGAGAAGATCTTGTCCTAGCAAGCAGCATGCCTGGTTGTGGACATGGGGCATGGCTGGGTGTGGACATAGACCATTTCAGCATGTATAGTGGAGTACACTTGTCCGCCCCAGGTTTTGAAGCATAATTTATTTTGGTAGATCTCTGGTGGTTTTGAGTTCGGGATCTCTGACAGCAGCTCTGAGGAGCGCTGACACAGGTGGAGGCCTGGAGGCAGCACGCAGCAGGGCCGTCCCATGCTCCCTGCCTCTCCTAGGTTATGTTCCCCATCAAGGCACCCAACCTTCCTGTTTGTTGGGCGTTTTGGGTTTTTTTTTTTAATGAAGCCCAGAGCTACAGTGATATGAAAGACTGAGTGGAATCTGAGCCACTATCTAATTAAAAAGGTGAGAGGCAGTGTACACAGTGGGCAAAAAGACTTAAGAACTCACAAGCTGAAACTGAGGCAGCACCCCCTTGAAAAAACATATACAAAAGGGACAGAGGTCATTTATAAAATGAGGCCAGTGAAGAAACATGATGGTAATCTATGGGAAATAAGCACATATACAAGAAGAAAGTGGAAAGAAGAGCTAAAATGCTAAGGCACATGGTGCAGTTCACCATGGGGGCTGTGGGGTGCCTGGGCAGGAGGTGACTGTGAGCCACCCTGGGCTGGTTCCAGATGGTTCGAGATGGCTCTGAGAGCTGACAAGGAGCACATGGGACCAGGCAGGCATGCCTGGGGGTGAGTGTCAACCACAGAGTGGGGAGAAGAAAAAGGGATGAGGGAGACAGGTGGAGGGGACGGTGCTGGGGACACAGCCAGAGGCAGTGACACACACTTTTATGGGGCAAGGTGCTGGGCCAGGCACTGTCCTCTTTACCTGCTAAAATCCTGCTGAAGGTAATTGCTTCACATGCAGTTCAAGTGACAGTGCCGTTGGTCCTAGTCAGAATCTGTTTTTCCCACAGGCACCAGTAATTTGGGTGTCTTAAAGCTGTGATCATATCTGAATACAATTTTTGAACAATCCTGGCCAGAAGCAGGACGATGGCCACAACTTAATCATCAGTGTAGCGCTGAACACTGTGAGATTTCTTATTCAGTCATAAAATGTCCGAAGAAACACCCCAAATTTTAGTATTTTTCAGTGTTGAATTAAACCTCTAAAATTTTTCAAGGTCTCCTATCTCTATCTGGTAACTGCAAAGACAACCACTGTAGTTTTAAGCTAATTACTAATTATTGATGAGAATATGAACAATAACATTAGCTGCTTGAAGGTTGCTGGGAGCAGGAAGGAGAAGGGGAAAGAAGATCGAGGGATTTCATGATGTTTCATGTATTTCCACATAAACTATTCCAGAAAAAAAATAAAATACTGAGTGCTCTAAATCCTGTCATAGTCCCATGAAGTACTCCTTTTATTTCCATATTACCAAACAGTACTGTAGAAAGAGTTAATATTTTTTTCTGCTTCTCAAAGTATCATGAGAGTCTAAAAAGTAACCAGAATTACCAGCCAACTGGCATGATACTAACGTGAGTTCTCCAACTGTGCAGCTGCTGCCCTGGCATCCTCTGTTATTTAGATAGCAATAGTTGCATATATTAATTATGCCAACAGGGAGACAGCAAGTTTATGACAGTGTTTAGAGTAAATCTGAATTCACATAGCATTTACACAGAAAAGATAGCGTGCAATGGTGTTTCAGTTACTCTTGTAACCTGGGCACTCTGGCATATGATGAGGCGATTTGAAACGTATTTTTAAGTTAATGCATTGGTTTAATGCCTTTAAGTGGTTTTAATTACCTCCCTTTAAATATTTTTGGCATCTGTCAGCTTGGATAGATAATGTCTGCAACATCCTGCTTGCTTGTGTGTCTGTTATCCTGAGAGGATATTTTGCAGGTTCTCAGACCTGGCTCCTCGGCTGTCACAGACCAGCAGTGACAACCTGGAGCACATGTAGCAAGAGATTGATTGACTGCAGGTAGCGCTCCCCACTTCACCACCACTGTGGAGGCCTTGACAGCTCCGTGACCCTTGTCCCCACACTGTTCCTTCCCTCCAGCTCCCTCTGGTTCTGCTACTTGAGCAAAGCATCACATCAACATTGTTTACTGCAGGAACTCAGCCAAGGAAGTCATAACAAGACAATAGACATATAATCTGATAACCTTGTTAGCTTGGTTGAATCAGAGCTTCTAACAAGTAGAAGAGTTTAGTAAAGTAGAATAAAAATATTACAATATTTGTTGTAAATGGCTTTTCAGCTGTCTTTGAAACTGTAGCATTTCTTGTGCTTTTATTTAAGATTAAAGCTAAGCTCAAGGACACTAAACAAAACAACAAGAACAAGGTCAGACATAAAAAAAAAAACACAACAAATGTTAACTAGAGCAGGCAGACAGACTTCTTCATTGTGTTCAAATAGCAGCAAGTAAAACTATATAAAAAGATATGAATGTACCATTCCAAAAAAAATCTCAGCACAGAAACAATCTACAATGCACTGTTTCATATTTTATTAGGACTAGCCTGTGACAGTGCCAAAAATCCTAAACAAAGAGCGACATGTATTAGCACCGTCAGGTTAGCAGCTGAAGAGCAATTCAGTGACCCCAACCATGTCAAAGCAGCTGTGGCATCACTCACTGCTCTCCTCGGGAAATAGTCTGAACTTCCCAGATACCTCCATTCCCACAGCAGTTCCCCTGATCCGACCGGTGCCTCATAGGAGGAAAGAAACCAGAAAGCAGCACTTCTCACACTGCCACCACTCCTGGGACACACTTCCCACTCGAGTGTGTGTGTCCATGTGTGTACTGGTTAGTTAACAACCAACAAATCATAAATCGTGTTTTTCTTCATCTGTGACTATTAATTTTCTCTCTGTTACCTAGCCATAATGATTGTATCTTTCATTTTAAAACATTCTGGGTTAAAGTACATTATTGGTCTCAGCTTTCCCTGGAGGAATAATATATCACATGAGATAAGAACATCATTTTAATTCTACCATTTCCCAGATGTTAGAGAAGAGTCCTAATGTGAGATGCTGTCTACTGAAGTGTGCACTTTTTATTTTGATTAAGAGAATGAAAATTAAAGAAATTGGTCGCATTTTTTCTATTTTTAGGCAAGATGAGCAGAAAAAAATTACCATATGTAAATTGTCGCATGAAACCCTGCAACCCAGATTTGTCTGTCTTGCAGTATTTCTGAAAGTGGTCACAGTGAGTAAAAAGTAAACTGTTTCCAGGGGAATCTGCTGAGCATGGGGCACTCCTGAAAAACAGGTCACTTGCCTATGTACCAGAAAATAGATTTAGGGATCTAGCTTCAGGCAAACAGTCTTGAAAGTAGAGTTGAAAAATCAGTCATCTTGAGGAAACTTACTGCTTCATCCATATGGTTACATCAGTGTAATTTTTGGTGTAGGCACTCTTTTCCTACAATAAATTGCCTTGTTTATCTTAGGGAAGCTACCTGAGGAGCTGTTTTCCCTGGAAGAAAATGGTACCAGTTATACTGGTAGGTCTGTGGATTGTTTCTATTAGAACATACAGCACAGTAAATACATGAATTTTGAGTAAAAGAAGCTGTATTTTTAAACTGCAGTTTTGGCAGTATAAGCATAACTCACTAGGAAGTTCTGCTGGCATGACTGCATTGGAGATGACATTTTTCACCAATTCAAACTGCACTGTATGTGCCAGCAAGAAAGTGTCTGTTGTGCGAGGGGCAAGACAGGGTCTTCCCTTGTATCAGAAGCTCCAATCTCTCTGTTTCACATGGCCAGCAGAGACAGAGGAAACATCCTATACAGAGCTGTTAGGGATGGAGAATTGAGACATAAAGTTGTCTGATTCTCCAAGGAAAGGGGATATATAAATTTCCCGAGAAGCTCCTTCAGAGGCAGCTTGGAGCTATGGTTAAGAGAGGCCCAGTGGTTGTGCTCTTCTCTGATGCTGCTGGAAGGCTGGTGCCCAGGAACATGGTGAGATGGGTACTCACGACTGGACCAGACAAGCCATGAGTAACCTGATCTAACATCAAAATCAGGCTGCTTTCAGCAGGAGTTTGGACCAGGTGGCCTCCAGAGGTCCCTCGCAGCTTAGTTTCTTTCAGGACTGTGTAGTGAGCCAGCTCTAGAGAAAGAAAGGAGGGAATCAGCCAGTTTCCTCTTCTTCCCCTCTCCTCCATTGTAAGCAGGCTACACCAATGTGCAAGTAATTAGTGAAGGCTCAGGAGAGTATTCTGACCTATAAAAAAGCAGTTACATAGTAAGCATTTCCCTTAACATATTTCTTCCTCACCCTCATAAACAAGGACTGAATGCTCTTCATATCTTTAAAAATCTCATTGTTTAACAGTAACCTTTTCCTCTTTTTTATTTATGTCCAGTGAAATACTCAGAATTTTCTATGCTGAGTGCGTTACTGAAGCCTTATTTCAAATCACAGCACTCAGCGCTACCAAGAAAAAGGCTCTTGGGGAGAATTTCTTGCTTTTTTTTTTTCAAATATCACAAAAGACTTTAACAGCTTTTGTTGGTGGTGGTTTGTTTGTTTCTTTGTTTGCAAATACAGCTGCTACAAATTTGATACTACTTCACTGGCACCCACCTCATAACTGCAGGTAGCTTGCTGCTATTCACAACATCAAAAGGTTTTCTTTTTTAATTTATATTACTTTTCTTCCGTGTAACAGTATGGCTGTGACCTTGAGAGACATCCAATTGTGCTGCAGTGGGTGAGATATTACAGGTAGCACAGCACAAACAGGAATTAGCACTAATTCCTATTTGCTGTGATTTTCCACAGAAATGTGAAAGCATGACTTACTTTGTAAGTGATACGGTGTAGTCTAATAGGATTGTAGGGACTCCTACTGCTGTCACAGCATTTCATTGTAGGCATCTTGGAACAGCACCTTCCCTGAAGGCTGAAATCCTCAGAGCCCCTTGTGCTGTAGTAAACAATTTTATAAAACAGTTAAAAAACAGCTTACTGCTTTATATTTGAAATGCATAGTATCAGGCTCTTGTTTCAAGCTGTCTTCTTAGCAACAGCACTGTTCTGACACTGTCATGCCCTTTGTGTAAAGCTTTAGGTACACTATTCTTCTTACCGAATGCACAATACCTTCAGAAAAATCATTACTTACAGAAAAGGGGATTTCTATGAATAAGATCCCACATCATACTGAAAACAGAGCTTCTATCTTTACAATAATGAGCTGTACAATAGCATGTTGTGTCAAACTATCATTTAAAATTCGTAGTTGTTATTTTCATGTCTTTGCTGATTCTGGGAATTATATCATTTACTAAACTATTTTTTTATTTGGGAAGTTTATCATCTTTCCAGCTAAGATAATTTCAGAAGTAACTCTTCATTAGGCAAGGATAATGTTCTCTTTTGTTAGGTAGTGCAAAAAGCGGGATTTTTTAATCATTTGTGGAATTCCGTTAAAGTTTTAAGCTCAGTGAAGAGAATTTGCATGTTGTGCACATTTCTGCTTCATTTTTCTTGCTTTTTCTCAATCCACAGTAACCTGGGATTGCAACCATGGCACAGCTTTCCTCTTTCTCTTTTCCAAACTACATTTTGCTGAGCTGGAGGTGACATGAAGTCCTCCATTGATTCTCTCACCACCATGTTTCTGAAGCCATTTCCTCTGAAATTTCTTCTGACTGGGACAGGTTTTCATAGCACTGGTCTTCCCGTCTGAATCTCCGTGTGCCTCTGAGCAATAATCCTCTGCTGAAGATCAAGAACCCCAACTATGGTCCTCACGGAGCAAAGAATGTAAATACGAGTTTAAAGTGAGTGTTATCAGTTTTCCTGATTTGCTGCTGTCCGGAACAGAAAGAATTAAATTTCTGCTCTAGTAGGCAACCTTTTGAATGATAGAGCTGAAATATGTCTGAAACCGTGCAAACGCTTACTTAACTTCTGCTGCTGGAAGGTCTGCTCGTGGTATTCTACAGCTGTGCTCCAAAACCTTGTAGAGTGTGAGAGCTTTTAGTGCTGCTAATGATGCGTGATATGAAAGATCAAAGTTTGAATAGCTTTTAATCCCCTGAAACTTCCAATGAGAAAGGATAACTTTTCACTGAAGTGTACTAATTAGTATCAAAATAGTTTCACCTTTTAGAAAAACCCCATGGAATTAAAATAAGTGCTTTTATTCAAATAATTCTTCAATAGAGCTACAATGTTCTATGACATTGTAGTAGATATTTATAAGGTTACAGAGAGCACTATTTATTATCCAGTTCAATAAGATTTATCATCAGTCTTTGTTTCATACTAGCAGAAAAAACAGGACTTTTCATTTCTACCCTCTGCTTTCCAATTAGGGAAGGCATGTGGTGAAACAGTATACCTGTATGATTTTCGTGAGTTCTCTCTTATTGTATACTGTGGTACTTGCAAGTCCTCTGTGATTTGAGGAGATGGTTGCTTTTTTCCAAGGTGGATAAAATAACATTTGCTATGTCCTTGTTTAATGAGCTATGTTTGATTTGTTAATTAGCATCTTAATGAATTTCAGATGAAAGAACTGAAGTTATTTTCAGCCTTGAATAGAATTATTAAGGCTGTAAAAGCAGATTTTGGAAAGCATTTTAGAGTTACTGCACATATTTGTATTTAATCTCCAGAAGTCTACTGCAGATTATGTCATGCCTGCTGAACTTCCGAAAGGTGTGGAGCACTCACACATCTTGTAGATCTGAGAAGAAGCTGGACATACTTTGCACAGTCTCTTCTTCAATGACTTCTCAGGAAGCAAATAAATAAATTTTTTGCATACAGAAGCCATTTGCCCAATTAACCATATTCACAGGGAGCTGATATTTTGTAGTGTCCCCTCTACACTCCTTTCCATGATTTTGGCCCAAGATAAAAAAAAATAGGCAGCCCAGAATTAGCTCAGATTTCACACAGGACTCTCCCAAGATTGATAAGCAGATAGATGCTATTGTTGTCATTACCCTCCAGAGAAACAAGTGTCATCTTTTGACACTATTCCTTCTCCTAGCCTGAACAATGTTATAGATGCTTCTGCTTAAGACAATTGCAGCAGCCCTGATCATCTCTTAATCTGTCAGTATCTGTCAGTCCTTGCCTGAAAACTTCTCAAGGTCCTATAGCTCCTACGTCCCTCAGTCTCAGTGTTTTGTTTCACCATTTAGATGTCTCAACATCATAAGCCATTGAATTTTCACTTCCAATTGCATTCTCAGTTCCTCCACATTTGATATAGTTCTCAGTTACACATCTCCACTCTGACTGTCTGTTTGCTAAGAAGTGATCCCATCTGCTGCTGCAGATTTCACATAATACTGTCATCTTTTTGTTGGTGCCCATATGCAGTCTTCGGACACACCTAGAAAATAGCATAGGTCTGTCTCACTGCTACATAAGGCTGCTGGCTTCCAAACATGAGAAGCAAAGCAGATTTGCTCTCCCCATGCAGGAATCTTGTCTTTCTTCTTTGTTTCAGAATTTTTTTTTGTTTTACGGAAATCTGTCTTTGAGAGAAGCAGCTTCAGCCTGAGGTGCCTCCATATATTCACTCTCTTTATACACACCTAAACAGCATGACAGCTCTATTGCAGCATAAATAACTGCTCACTCTGTCTGAGCTTTGAATGGTTCACAATTGTTATGTCTGCTTACAGCCACATAGCAAGTCAAATAGGGCAATAGGAACCAATCCATAGAGTGAAGCATTACAGCTGGAGACTTGGCGTTCACCCTCTGAGTGCAGAGCATGCTTTCTTCACATAAACTCTAGTCTAGCTCATTAATGCCCATTACTGGTTGGAGCACAGCAGGTGTGCTCCTGGATCACTCTTTTGAGTTGGTTTCAGCTGAAAAGAATCCAGTACACACACACGAGTGAGACTGTCCCGTGGTGCACAGCGAAACAGTACAAGAGAGAAGGGTTGAGAGAATCACTTCAAAAATTTTACTCCAGATCCAAATTAAAACACTAATTTAAACACATTTGGGAGGATGGATGAAAGGTGACATCCTTTTACTCTTTTCCAGAAATAAGAGTTCCTAAATTAATATTTAGACTGCAGCTCTAGAGGATGTGTGTTTTCTGCACTGCAAATTTGTTGCTTTCTCACCTCTGAAAGTATTTGTCTTGTCACTTGCTTATCCTGTCTGGCCAATCCATCAAAGAGGCAGGACAAGGATAAAAGCAAGGAGATTAAGCCCAAGAAAGCTATTTACAAATCTTCTGATTAATTAAAGGGCTACTAAGAAGGTTATAGTAACTCAGTTTAGACATATGTAATAGGGCTAAAAGGGAAGGAGCCATGTCTGCCAGCTGCTTGGTTTTCACTTTAATGGCTGAGGACTGTGGTTCAAGCCAAGATACAACTTGCCTGAGTTAGCAGGAAATCAATTTGTTGTCTCCATCTTTGTTTTCCTCAGGATCCCCTCATTTGCACTTGCAGGAGACACCACTGAAATAAAATGCAGCTGAGGGAGCTGTGTCTGCCTGGTAACCCAAGGAGCAGCAGTGAGATCCATGCCTCCCACACTGCAGACCACTTCTACAGAGGTTTGGCCAAGCTCCCATTCCTGGTTATTGTGGTGAGAAAATAAGGCCATAACAAGTACTACGTACTAATGAAGCAAAGGCTAGAGAGTTTAATGATGCTTTTCCTTGGCTGCAATTGGAGAGATAAGTCTGTGCTTGACAGTATCCCACTCAGTCTCTCATTGTCTTTCACTAGGATATGGGTAAAGCGTATCACCTCAGCAAGATCTTCACTGCACATGATGTGGACGCTGAACAAAGCATTTTCTGCTCTGAAAGACTATGGAGAAATATAAAGAATATGTCCCTACCATTATCTTCCAATAGGCTGAAAGCTGGACTACAATTGCCACCTCCTAGGACTGTATTTGTCAATGAATATTCCTGCCAAATTACCAGTCTTGCCATACTCTCTCCAGAATGCAACAGACAAAACAAATACAACAGATATTTTTATTCTCTATTAGGAATGCCTAAAATGAAGTATTTAAAAAGAGGCAAGGCACATTCCGTTAAATTTTAACTTGATACTGAATCTGTATCTCTCCTTTACTAGTAATCTGAAGATCTGAATAGGTCTTTGGCCAATAGTATCTGCAGCTGCTTTTCTGAATAGGATTTGCAGTTTTCTCATGTAGTGAAAAGATATTAAGCAAGGTTGAGAGACTGTTTATCTTTGCAATAGTGAAATACTGCATAAAGATTATCAGCAAGTAGTATAAGTAATTCATATCTAGAAACAAAAGCAGTGTCCCTGGAAAGAACCACTTGGATTGTGTTGCTGATTTCCTCCTATCCAGTGCTCTTTCGTGTTTATTTGACAATAAATTTTGCTGCAGAGTTGCATTCTGTTATGTTTCAGTAAAAACTGAGATACATTCAATGTTCATTTGAGGAAAACACATGGCTTACACTTTCTAAACAAAAAAAAAATATGTTTTAAATGTATATGATGAATCTGAGATATTTATGACATAATTAAAACATGAAAACTAAGATTTAGAAAACTTTTCTCCTTTTAAGCGCATAAGTGAACCAATTTTCAAATGTTAAAAGTAGCAAGAACCTGTAATTTGCTTCCTAAAAATGGATTTAACTAGAGGGGCCTTTAGGAAAAAGTCTTGGCCTATATTGAAAGCAATCCATTCTTCTGAGGTAGAAAAGTAAATGTTAGCATATTTGGAATATTGAGTCTTTCACTTAAATGGATAAAATAACTAATATTGTTGTCATTGCTATAAACTATCTTATGATTACAATAATTACAATTTTACAGTTATCATGATCAATATAAATGCAGCTATGATAGCCATAAGAACAAGGTTCATGTCTTGGAGAAGTGAAAATAAAATTGTATAAGATCTCAGAAACAAATAAAGACAACTGTTCCTTCTAAAGAGTTTTAGGCACCTGCTGTATCCCACTGGACTGGAGGCACAGCTCTCTAATCTCTGTAGGTGAGGTGGCAGTCGCTCTCAGAGGAACTCAAGGAGATCACGCCACGATGGATGCCTGGAGTCAGCTGGTTCAAAAAACCCTCTTGGTGACCACATAAGAGTCAAATGTGTGGTCAGAGGAATTTGATGGTGTCCATAGCATGGTTGTGCAGGAAGGGAAAGGAGTGATGATGGGCAGTACTTGCCGTGGGGAGTGAGCAGCAGCCACCGGTATGAAGGAGGCACTGTGAGCTAGAAGGTCCCTGACAGCGTTGGGATGGTCACAAGAGAATGTAGCAGCAAAATATATGGGAAAACAAGATCTCCAAGAAAAAAGCTGTGAATGGGTCATCTCTGCATCCTGGCCAGAGGGAAAGCAGGTGATGAAAATCACAGCTCCTCACATACAAGGGAACAGGGAAGAAAAGGGAGGTCTTGCTGAGCAATAAATAGTGAGGTTTGTATTTCCTGTGCATGGTAGAGTCTGAATAGTGATCCTAGAATTTTTATGCCCTTCTGAAAAAAAAAAGGTTCCTTCCAAAGCACGAAAACAACCAAAAGACAAATTGGGGAAAAAAAAAAAAAAAAATTCTTAAAGTATTATATAAGATAAATTCGCTTTATATTTTATTAATATGATGTTTGACTAGTGACGATTAGCAACCCTATAGCATAATCTTCAATAGCTTCTCTTTTTAAAAATAACATAGGACGTTTTGTTTGCCATAGAATATGGTTTTGTAAAGCCATATGATTTGTAATGCAATAGAATAAATTACTGAGACATCTGAAATACCAGCTGCATTAAAATAAGTAGAAGGTAGGTCAGGTGTCTCTGAATGTAAAGAGATTAAAGCCATTCCTGAAACATCCCCAAATCTGTTGCATTTTATAGATCAATTGACTTTTAAAAAAGACTTATTAAATATAATGAGATGAAACCCAGTAAACCAGCATGGTTTTATAATATGGCAAAAAATAAGCTGTTTTACCCTTGTGTGTACAGACATTATTGCTGTTATTATCTAGCAAGTATGTCAAGGGCATGCATGCAACATTCGTATTAAGCATTCATATTAAAGGAGAACTTTTATTAAAAAGTGAACTTGCTTTTCATCCAGAAGTCACTGAGGTTTATCTAGTGGTGTGATGTTGCTGTGCTCAACAGCATGTACTAAGCAATAAGATGTGACAGAAAATACAGTGCTGAAGGTTAAAATATGACTAAAGGTACATTATGAGTCACAAGGCTGAGGGAATAGAGATTTCAGTCTGGAGAGCAAAGCAGTCATCTCCTGAAAACAGACTGCCCAAAGTGACTTATGATTGTTGTATAAATATAGAACAAATGCAATGCTACAGTTAGCTATGGATATCGGATCTCAAGTCACTTTGTTACCCAGTTAGAGGTACATACCAACAAGGAAGGCAGCTACCTGAGGTTGCTGAAGCTCTGTGATGCGGGGTCTCTCTCAGGCCACCGTCATTCCCAGCAGCTTTGGAAACTGAATCAGCAGCATCTCACGGCTACGGATGTACAGAGGCGTATCTTACATTGTCATAAAGCTTACTGGAGATGCAACCAATAAAGGTCTCAAGCAGTGCAAGGGCTCCACAGTACAATTCACACACTGGAGTCCTGGGAGCTGTCTGACAGGGACCAGCAGACATGTCACCAGGAGCCAGGCAGAGAGGAGAAGGGAAGGGGACTCCACTCCCTGCAACAAGCCCACTTGGTAGCTTGCAGCCAGCCTCCCTGCAGTTCCTAACTCATGTGCTGTTGAGAGTTTCAATACAGCTGCGCTATCATCAAAGAGACTGCAAGGTCCATAAATACACATTGACTGGCAAGTATAGATTCCGGTTGTTAATTTCTTAAAAAGTTCTAAATGCTTGAAATCTAACTCACTGAACAGCTTAACTCAGCTGATAAGCAGGAGCCTCACACTCTGCTCCATATTTTCAGGTATTACATAAATCGTATTATTTTGGAACCACAGTTAATATAAACTAGTGTTTAAACAGTAGTTTGGATATATTAACTTCAATATAAATAATAAATATTAGTAATAAAATAAACTTCTGGAACAAAACCAAAGCTAAAGTCTTATTTTATTTAACTGTCATGTAGGACTTATTACAGACCAGGGATATCAAACTCAGTTTCACCAGGGGCCACATCAGCCCTGCAGTTGCCTTCAAAGGGCCGAATGTAATTTTAGGACTGTAGAAATGTAGGAGTAGTTACATTAATTATAGACCCTCACTTAAAAAAGGAAAAACAACCTGCTACCAAATGTTAATCTAGAAGATGTCAGCAAAATGAAACTGTCAGCTGTTACTTAGAAAATCAGAGATATTGACTTTTTACCTTTTGAATCAAGCCTTCTGAGAATGTTCTTCGAAGTTCAGAATTGATACAGGAACCTAATTAAGACAGTGTATACTATGTATTTAAGTATTCTGTAGCCCATTTCTTATTTCTCAGTGAACAGTATACATTTTGAGGTGTATGAGTAGTTGGTGTTTCTTTATTCATAGGGTTGTCAGTGTTTTGTGTTTGCCTTTGAGACTTGTAGGTTAATTCAGAGTTGAAATAGACTCCCTGAGATGAACCACTCTCAGAAGATAAGGAGCCGACACCTGCCCCATTCATGAATAGTTCTCCAAAAACAACATGAGCAGCTTCCAATGGGAAATTTCTACTTATGATTAAGCAGCTTAAGGAAACACTCTAAAACTAAAATATAAAACGAAGGTTTTGCCAAGTGCGTAAGCCTGTGAAGGCCAGTTCATGGGGAAAAAAAAAATCTCTACCTGATTTTATTGTTTTAAAGGATGAAATATATCACGTGTTAGCTTACTTTTAATGCTTCAGTACGGGCAGAAGTGATATGACATATCCTAACCAACATGACAATAACCACTGGTGAGGAAACTGGTCACCAGGTTTTTTCCAGCAACATAATGGCAGAAGATCTTTAAAACAGCAATTAATTTTCTTGCACAACAAAATCTCTTACTTTAACCTTTTCCCAAAACTGTGAATCCCACACAATAATTTAGAATTCTAATTTATGAAAAACATTGATCATTGTTCTTCGTTTCTTGTGATCAACTGACTTTTCCTTTAACTGCGCTATCTTAGCTGAAGTCCGCAATGCACCATTTTTTAGGCTGCTTTGATGAAAAGACCTGAGGCTCCTCTTACTCATCTCCCAGGTTAGGAGCTTATTTTGCCTTCAAAACTATGCTATAGGGCAATTATAGTTTTATACTCAAAATGGTCTTAGGTAAAAGTGAATTTAAAGTGGTTAACAATAAAAAGAAGGAGAAGAGAGAAGCGGTAAGCATAACAATTCACAGAAATATTTCCTATCTCTGCCTGCATTCATCCTTGTGGTTAGGTGCAAAGGACAAAATTACATTGAATACAGTTTATGGTTCAGAATCAACAATATGCTCTCAGGCCTGTGTGCAGATTTCCAGGATGTTTTCTGCCTTTCTTCCAGTGTCTGCATTCTCTTATCCATTTTGTTTCTCTTCTCATTGTTCTTGTTATCAGACATTTTGTGGTTAAATCTCTCATATTGTCTGTACTTTTTCTCACAGAAAAGTTCAATTTATGAAGAAAATAGAAAGGAAAGGGGGAAAAACGTCTGTGTATAGTGACATGGTAGACAAGCCTCCTATTCAACTATACATAACCATATTCTAATAAATTTAGCACTTTTACTTAGCTTTACAATTAAACTTTTTTGAGTTTCAGAAATATCCAGGTACGGGTGCGAATGTACGTTGTATATGTGTGTACTCAGGAATGGAAATAAAGATGAAAATCAGCTTACTAAAATAGGTATGACAAAGACTGTCTGGCTATACCCAAAGGAAATGGACAAATAAAGTTTCTGTTTTCCTATTAAAAGGCAAAAAGAGAAGTTTGTTCTGTGCTGAACTGGGAGACGAGTCATGACACCATGATGCCTGAAAACACCAAAAAGAAGTATGACATATCAGCCAATTCTCTCATTTGCAAGTATTGGGCTGAATCACAGGGCTAAGACAGTAATCAGGATAGCACTGAATTGAATAAATAGAAAATTGAGATGTTTGGAAAGAGACTACATTGGTGATTTGAGGTCCATAAAGATGTCCATTACGGAAAAGAGAACGGTGTGATATTTAATGTGTGATGAAGAAACCTCTGGAACCCTGTGTACTGTTTCTGTGTAATTCATAGAAGGGAGCAAATTCAGAAATTATTTATCTGCATATGTGAAATTTCAAAAAGGTTTGCATTTGCACTGACAAAATGGTTATATGCCCACAAATTGAGAAAGTTTGAGTTCATGGATTACCAGATTCTACAAGGAAGGAATAGTTCTTTTTGTTGCAAAAATGTCTTGTGGCATGACAGAAAGAAGGATTCCTCTGCCACAGTGATCCATTTCACCCACTTTTTCAATTTGTTAGCCATCCTTTACTTTGTCAAAGTAGGATCAATAATTATTGTCATATTGAACCTTCATCCATTTGTGGAATGGAGTTAATTTTCATGTGCCTCCAAAAATCAGATGTTTACATTACAATTCTTTAAATTACCCAAATCATTAGAAAGTTCTTCGAGACCTTTGTGTCGTTACAAGCCATTTCCACATGCTATTATTGAGAACAGATTTCGGATATGTACACTATCTTCCAGTATTGTTCCTACAGATACCATTATAAGTATCTTTTTCTACTCTTTTAATATGTCCCTTTTTTTTTTTTGTCTAAATACAATGCTAGTCCTTTTTACCATTATTGTAAGTTAATTCTTTTAACTATTGCTGTTTTCCAAGGTAACCTCATAAACATTGTCACACATTCTTTGTTCCTGTGCTCTAGCAGTATTAAGATGTTACTTCTCTGGTCACGAGCAGCTTAAGCAATCCAGGCAGCTTTCTACAAGTGATCTGCCTCTTTTTATTATTTAAGCACCGCTTTCATCTTTGTGACATTAACAACCAATATCAGCAAAGGTTTGTATTTTCTTCCCAATAAAAGCACTAAATAACACAGGGGCAAGCAGTCATCCTAGTGGGAAGACTTGAGACAGACTTCTATTCAGAGATTATTTCCCAGGGTCAAGTGCAGCTGGAGAGCCAGGCATGGTTTTCTCTATTTCATATGGACCTGCACCGGTGTTATTGACATGATCTCAAATTGTGTTTCTCACTTTGTAAAGATATTGTTTTCATTCCCTTTCATAAAACAAGTAAGAAGCCTATTAAGCCCTACCTAAGATTAGGTGGCTTGAAACGGAACATAAAATTGAAAAGTAGCATAAGATAAAAGCAGTATCTTTAAGGTCACATCGCTGCGTATCATCTGTCTGTATTACAGCCTTGTAACCTCCCTGTCCAAATATTATGAAACAAAATGCTTCTTATTGTACTTTTATGAAGTCAGGAATCTTTCATTAAGAAGGCTCATTGTAAGGCCATAGCCCTTTGTTATGTTACTTCCGCAGGTACGTACGTGTTCTGCTGCTGCTGTGTCTAAAGGGAGGAATAAATGCAGACATTGCTATAGTTATTGTAGTGACAATGTTATCCAATCCAAATGTAATTGGAGTATTAGAATGTATACTACTTGTGTGAAGGACAGTCTGTACCTTAGGATTTTTTTAAGAACTGGTAATAGCCAGGCTGTTTGAAAATAAAGATTAAAATTAAATGTGTATTTTCCTCTATTGTGCTGCATCTGTTTTCTGTCAGAATGATTCCTGCTGATCTCAGTTTCAAGGTTTCCATTCCGTGTGCTTTGAAACCAAGGTCATGCAGTAGGCAGCAGAGGGACCTTGAAGGTGTCATTGGCTAGAAATACATAAGCTTTATACCTACACCACTAATTATTTATCATTCACAGGAAGAAATATAGGTGGTCAAAATGATATAGATACTGATACTTCTGTAGCTGTGTGCACACCAGAATGGCAAAAGACGGATGCTTAAGACTATTTGGCAGTGCATGTGAGTATACACGTATGTTTATAAGTGAGTAAAAATGTCCATATGGCAAAAAATGTTTCTACCGCTTTTTCTGTGTCCAGACTGAAATTGCTTTTTGTATGTTCTGTACTGCTCACATATACTGTCTAAGAAGCCTGAGAAATCTATGAAGGAAAAAAGCATTTAGCAAAGCTGTCTGTCTAGTATGATTATATACTACTAGGTGTTTTTTTCAAGGCTAACCTTGAGGTGGTTTCTTTTCATTAAAAATAAAGCCCCTGGAATGAGGCCTTAAGCCTGAGAAGGCAGAGTTGGGTTGTTTTTTGGGTTTTTTTTGAGTGAAAAAAAACCCCAAATATTATTTCAGTAAATTGGGGACTTCCCTGTATAACATGGTGTGTTTTTCCTTAATTTTGTGATTGTCTTGGAGAAGGTACAATATTCTTGTACACACTACCAGTAACTTACGGCTACTTATACATAATCTGTTTAAATTGAATTTAAAGCAGAGTTTATAGGAATGGTTAATGTACATTCAGAACAGATATCCTATTCATCTAAGGCAGCTGTGACTTCTGAAAAGCAGCAGGCACAGAGCTCACATTTGTCAAACAGAAGCCATGCAGAATGACATGTGGGACTCTCAGGAGAAATGTTTTCACATAAAGACAAACCTTCTGGCCCCGGATAACTTATCCTCTGTGCCTCCAACTCAGCACACGAGCTGTTATATTTCATCAGCTGTGGCTACGCTTCTGGACAGGTGGTCTCTATTAGATTGTATACCAAACCATCTTGGCTCCCGGGTTCTCCAGCCCAGGTACTTGTGGCTGTGGGTCCAGATCTCTCTGCTACATTGCACACTGAGGTCTCACCATGGCACACAGACTAAATAGGGCCAGGGTGGATGTACAGAGCCAGGAACTGGGAACTGCACTTTGGCCCCGTGGGTTACATGTTCCCTCAAGCACTAGGTGCTGGCATTTTCAAGCTGTGTCTACATTAGCAAGTAATGCAAACCAATGGGAGCAGATCTGCTGATTGAAGCAGCTGATGTCAAGCACCTGTCATAGATAACATAAGCATTTCAGAGGGTGTTATGCCAGATTAGCTTTACTCTGGCTTTATGGATTAATTGCTCATTATCAACTGAAGTGCCTTATGTACACATTGGGGTAGTATCTGCAAGTTCAGTTCAATCAAGGAAGTTAAAGAAAGACAAGGAACTGCTGGAGAGAGGCCAGTGGAGGGCTACAAAGATGTTTATGGGATCAAATAACCTTGTGCCCTCGTGGTCAAGAAGACCAATGGTGTCCCGGGGTGCACTAGAAAAAGTGTGAGCACCAGGTTGAGGAAGGTTCTCCTCCCCCTCTACTCTGCCCTGGTGAGGCCGCATCTGGAGTACTGTGCCCAGTTCTGGGCTCCCCAATTTAAGAAGGATAAGGAATTACCAGAGGGAGTCCAGCAGTGGGCTAAAAAGATGATGAGAGGTCTGAAGCATCTTTCTTTTGAGGAGAGGCTGAGAGAGCTGGGTCTGTTCAGCCTGCAGAAGAGAAGGCTGAGAGGGGATCTCATCAATGTTTATAAATATCTCAAGGGTGGGTGTCAAGAAGATGGGACCAGACTCCTTTCAGTGGTGCCCAGTGACAGGATGAGGGGCAACAGACACAAACTGAAATACTAGCAGTTCCATTTGAATATGAGAAGGAACTTCTTTACTTTGACGGTGCCAGAGCACTGGAACATGCTGACCAGAGAGGCTGTAGTCTCCTTCTCTGGAGACATTCAAAACCCACTTGGACACCTGCTCCAGGTGAACCTGCTTTAGCAGGTGTGTTGGACTACATGATCTCCAGAGGTCGACTCCAACCTCAACCATTCTGTGATTTTGAGATCAAAGAGCCTGTTTTGTGTCCTCCTAGAAAATTCTCTGATACGTGGCACGGTAAGTGGGACAAAAATTCAGTCCTGGTTCAAACTAAAATACTATAGTAGACACACGGTCATTTCATGAGAATGACATGCCAATATACTGGATCTGTATGGCTTTCTGCGTTTTCTGTAGTCAAAGTATGGAAACATTTTCAGGCTTCACAGATACAGATACTTTTCACAAAGAAGATAGTGTTTGGAAGAGAACATTAGTTTGATTTGTCCAGTATATGTGGATTTTTTTATGCAAAGTGCCACAAAACACTGAATTTATGTTGACTAAGTAAAAAAGTTGGAAGAAAAATTATTTTAATAAACTTCCTTCCTTTCTTTAATGTATGACTGAAAAGCTTTCAGTCCATCTATCAAAATCATCACTGATCTTGGCAAACTCATATTTCATGGATTTGGCAGAGAACCATGACATTCTCTGCTTAGGAAATTAAAATTCAGAAAGAAATACCTTTTCTTACAAAAAAAAAAAAAAAAGGCCACATTACAGCACACTGTTTTTTGTTCCTTTGTTGCCTTGTCCCATCTAAACAACTTTGTGAGATAATGGTCACCTCCCAAAGTTTCTCCTTGTATAGGAGAAACACTGACTTATACATTTGTTCACCATTAGTGTTGTGTCACGCTTCAGTCCCTCTCTCAGTTTCTCCAAGTTCTTCCTCTCAGATGAGTATGATGTTTCCTTCCCTCCATCTCCTTTTGTTTTCATTATTCCTTCCCATTTTTTTCTTCTTTACCTGCTTGTTTCTTGCTTTCCTCCCACTTTTCCAGAGTGATGAGATCATGGAGTAACCTTCCCATTGTTGATAAGGACAAAACCCTCTCATTATTTTTAATATCGGTACACGATGCCTGCATGAAGGTGACAAAGGACACAGGTTTTGCTGACAGGCGTGATGTTACTTTGACCGGTTTTTGTCACGAGTCAAAAGCTGTATCATCTGTCACCTTCATGCAGCCATCAGTGTGGCAGTGACCCTTCCAGCAGGCTGGCTTGTTAGTTCAAGGACACTGGTGAACCTAATGTAGCCACATAGTTCCCACACTACAGAGAGCATTTTCAGACAACCCTTATGTCCGCCCATAGAAGACCACAATGTGTTATCTGCAAAAAATATAGGAATCAAAAAGCCTCCTTATTTGTATTACCAGACTTTGAAGGGGGTTAAAACAGCACATCACTAATACTACATGTTCTTACCTGTCTCTTTTTTATATCAGAGTTAAAGGCAGCATTTTCGGTCTTCTTCAGCCTTTATTTCTCTAGTCACAAAGCAGTTTTGAAGTGCATCACCTTCTCTGCCAGAGGACAGGAGGAAGATCTGGCAGAACAGCTATAATCAGTCCCCATTCTGCCCAGATTTGAAGACCGCACGTGAAGTGATGCTGTGCTCCCCACATCTTCTGGATCATGAAAATCAGAAAGAAGGAACAGCTGTGGTCTGGTGCCATGGGAGAAATGGGTATTTCTTTACAGACACTACACAAAAGACAAGCTTTACCACTCATGCTGTTCTGCATTAACCACAGCAAAGCAGCTGACACTCCAGTTTCTGGTTGAAACTCTAAAAATAAAATACTTAAAATTGTGGTAAAGGAATAAAGAATGGGGAAAAAAAATAGTATTGGGTGACCCTAAAGAAATATTTTCCAGTGTTCTTCCTGAAGTAAGGAAGATTTCATTTGAGATTAAACATTTTTTTAATTTTCAGGGGATTTACCTGTGGTGCATGGGGGCAGGTGCTGGGGGGAAAAGAGAGAGGGAGAAATCCGTTTAATCTCAAAACATCATTTGACACATAAAAGTCAGGAATTTTTATTTAGATTCTAGTGCTGTGAGGACTGGAACTAATGAAATTTGATTTCCAAAGGATTTCTTATAGTTGAGTCTCTGGTGGCTAAGGTGATGAGGCTTTAACTCCCCCTGAAATGTTTCCCTCCTTCAGGATATGCATCCTCTTTTCTCTGTATATGAACCCTCAGACACTTTACATCAACTGAATATTTACTTCAACTCTTTTTTGAAGTGGGCCTGTGCAGGATTTTCTTTATCTACCCAGATCCCTAATATGTTAAAATAGAACTATTGAGATTTCCACAGCATGGTCAGTCTGAAATGTGGAAAAACAGATCCAGGTTTATGGTGAGAGAAGAATCAGGTAAAATAGGTTTAAAACCCCTCCAATTTGGCATACTATATAGTTGGGGAGGACAGAAGGTGTGGAAGGCTAAACTACTTGTGAAATTCAACACATATCAACAAATAATTTTGATTTATTTGTAGAAACGTTTCAAGAGAGTAAGTTATTATTTTGAAAAATTCCACATAGCTCTATTTGTGATTGTACAGTTTCCTGAGCAGACCCCTTACTTGGGCCTTTACCCAATGCTGCTGTAGCTTCCCTTAATATGCCAAGTGTCGGGCACGGCAGGCTTCGTACACCGTGACCAGACTGCAGCATGGTTTTGCATAAGATTCTTTACAAAGGAGAAATAAATCAAATACCATGTTTTATCAGAAATGGGTTTTGAACACTCCACAGGGAGCACGCCTAATCCGGAGCTTTCTCCACAGGCACTCTCCCTTTATGCACCAACAGCATCTGTAATGGAAATCAGACTCCTAAACTGCTGCCTTTAGATGGAGAAAATAGGAGGCAAAAACGAACCTGCAAGGCAGTTTCATTAGTCAAAAAGCAAATGGATGTATATAGACTTTATAAAACTTTTTAAAACTGATCATTCAGCTTGTTAATGTCTTGCACTGCTAACTGGGAGTAGACATACGACATCTGTGTTGCTTTAAATGTTTTGGCAGTTTCTGAGTATCAGTTCTGCCATTGTTAACACAGCCAGCAAATTGCTGCTGGTGTGAGGTCATCATAATCCTGAATGTAAATGTCAATACTCCAGATTAATTGGATTTATTGGGAATGGCACCGCCTGGACAGCTCTTAATGTGGGCCTGTCCCATGACAAGTTTTAGTTTATAAAAGTTTCTTTGCTTCTTCTTTGCTATTTTTTTACCCCTGACAATTAGAGTGAACACATCCCTCTCTTTTATTGTCTTTCATATCATCGCGCAGACCATCAACGTGTCGAGGTTGCTGAGCCCTGCGAAGAGAGCAAGAAGTTAATCTGTCTATTGTCAGAAGTGTGGTAGCTGTGAGGGATCCCAGCTTCCATCCCTTTCACGGGCTCCAGCCCTGGTGCGTATGTCCAGCTGTCCTGCCCTCCTTCCCCTTCTTCCTTCCCCTTCTCTTCCTCCCCTTCCCTCCTGCCAGGGTCACTTCCACCCCCTGTGGCCAGTACCTCCTCATTAGCTCTGTGTCCCTACCACTAAATTAAATTATGTGTGATGATCAATGTAAATTAAAATGTAAAATTAAAAACAATCTGCAGTAAAGAATTCCTCTGCTGTTAGCCTGTTTGTGTGGGGATTTTTTCCCAGCCGTACTAAAATAAATAGCAGTCTGGACACTGAAATGGGTGAGGGCCCCTTACATCTAGCTTTGTGTTATTATTTCTATTGTGGGAACTGTAATTTCTGTAGAATTTCACTCTCTAAAACAGATTGCTGGATTTTTCTAGCACAGGGGAACTGACGAATGACTGGACTATGAACCACAGACCCAGTTAGGCTGGTATCTGACTGCTGCAGATATGTGCTGGAAAATTATTGCAGCTGAGTCAAGCCAGGCAAAGATTCATGTATTTTAATCCATGCTGATTAAATAAACATTTTTCCAGTGACATTTTATATCGCACAGGCAAAATCTGGTCTCCTCAAAGGCCCAGGAAAGACTAATTGTAAAGGGGCTGTAAGTGTCTTTGTTAACTATTTCTCTAGGTTATTTGATTCAGAGACTTTTAATACTGTGTTTGACCTTTCCTTTCTTTTCCTGCCAAGTTATTTAATAGTACTTATAAAAGTGATTTTTGGGAGACTGCACTTTTAACCTTTTTTGTTTCCTGACTGTCACAGGCAGCTTATTCTTCGTTTCCAGAAGCCATCTTGGAGTTCACAGACAAGAGCCTCAAATCTTTAGATGTAATTCTCTCCAGTTTACTAATGGGCATACTTAAGCCCCAGTCTGCCTAGCGAAGTATAGACAGAGTGAACTAAAACACGCAAATGAAATGACCTATCATTTGAAACTCCTTATGCCTGCTGTTTACATGAGGTCATGTGAAATTTAAGCTGTAGTAAAATGTCTGTTTATACATCAAATGGGCAAAAAATTACATTTCCTCCAGATTTGTTTGCAATGAGTTTCATGCTTTTAAAATATCTTGCAAAAATGTTAGTTAAGTAACAAAAACATACATATTTTGTACCATTTTGCATTGGTCTTATTCCCTTGCGGGGCAGGGGGAAGTTAGTATTCAAAAAGTTAGCGAAATTTTTAAAAAGTCTTTGAGTTTTCATATATGAAGCTGTGCAGGGACTATGTGCTTGCCTATATTTTAGCATGAGTACTGCCCCCCGATTCACTCTCCAGGCAAGTAACAAGCTGGACATCTCAAAATGTAGGAGCAGGTCCCAAGCCAGGAGCCAGGTGAGGAGCTAAATCCATGTCAGAGTGCTGAGGCATCCCCTCCCAGCCCCTGCTCCTCCCCATCCATCCCCACCTCCAAAGTTCAGTGTGATCCCCTGGTTTTCTTCTGAAGTCAGGTACCCCAGGGATCCCCAGCCTGTCCCCTAAGGCAAGCCACAGCTTCCAGTTTTATTTTCTTTCTGCTGCACTACTGTACCACACTCTGCAGGCCATAGGTCCTTGAGGACCAATTATTATTTCTTAGCCCTTCTAGCAGCAAATCTCTGGAACCATCATTGTTTCCAAAAGCAGACAAGAATCTCTCTACTTTTCTCCTTCCTTTCACACAGTGAAATGTGTCCCTTTTAGTACAAATAAATGCAAATATTTATTAGCAATGTGTGCAGCCATCATTATTGTTCTCCTGATTAATGCTGTCTCTGAAGCGGTGGCATGTGAAATATCCCTTATAGCATCCCCAAGCAGAAACAAAACTGCTCTTAAAAATGTTCTTCGCAGAGTTTAATACAAAGAATGAAAATAAATAATGTCAGGCCCTTGCCAGGATCTGCCTATTTTAAACTTTTCGATGGAACAAATCATCATTAATGAAGCACTTAACATTATACTCCTGACAGCACAGTATAAAAATTACTGCAGTCATCCAAAGGATAAGAAGAAATGTGGTAGATAACTTCTGAAGGGGAAAGATGTACACTCTTTTAATGAAACTTTATGGGTCCAAGTTTACATTACAATAAGGAAGGGGAAAAATGTTTATCTCTTAAAAGCTTTTAGGGGAGGCATTTGGAGGGAAATTGTACTTTTTTAACCCAAATGTATGGAAGAAAGATCAGAGAGCAAGGCCTCAGCAACAGCAAAATCTGGTTTGCGTCATCAGCTATTTTCATATAAAATACTGTAGTTGGAGTCACAGGACATAGAGATTTACATTATAATGCAGAATAAAGTGAATTCTATTATGCAAGTCTCCTTGTTACATAGTTTTAGTCACATTTTATTCCAAAAGTAGCTGACAGTAAGCCCAACACCTGGTATCCAGTGCTTAATTTATTTTCTGTTTATTTGTGTAAGCGGAATACCATGCTCTTTTGATTAAATTATGCATATAAAATAATCTCAAGTTCACATGCCTGTAAGACATGGATCGGACCAAAGATTCCTCTTTATGATACAGGATGTCAGAGTCTGGATGAGAGTCTGTGAGAAAAAAGAGGTTTCACCCACCACCACTCAGACCTCTGGCAGTATTTCTGTGGAGCTGGGATGGTGGCTGGGCAGGTCCTGGTGACAGGGAGGGACATGCCTTGTGGCACCAGTTACTCAGTGCCATAAGACAGGACCACTCAGTCCAGACTGCTCCCTGGTGGGAAATGGGTTTTAAGCCAGGATCTGGTCAAAGGGGAACAGAAAGAGCTCTGTAGACAGTAATCGGTGTTTGCCATCAGAGGACAGAAAACTGTAGAAAGGCTAGAGGAAGCAAGAACAAAGAAACAAACATAAAATTTCAACCCCATGTTTCTCCTGCAACAGTTTTGAACAGAACCAGCAGAAGAAAGAGGTCATCTTTGGCTTTGATTTGTAACGCATAACAAAACCAAACCATTCTTCGATAATGCTTCACACTATTCAGTCCAGTGAATACAGAAGCAGGTAACATACCAGAAATTAGAAACTCTACAGAGTTTCTCCTATGGGGAATGTTTTTGAGGAAAACCAAAATGATATACTATGCAGAGAGAAGAGTTTTGTTGTTCTGAACTTAGAAAGATAGCACCTATGTTCTGGAATTCAATTTTCCAAATGGAACATTTACTCTCCTTATTGAATTTGATAGATTGTAATCTATTCCTACTCAAAATAAGGTGGCAATGTTACACCAGTATATGTTCTCAAGCTTGATCTACTTGAAAATTTGAGATTTTCTCTGGATTTATTAACCAAAGTATTTCTAAATTCAGTCCTACACTATTTTCTGTCCAATTACCCAATCTATTTAAACCCTGTTTGTTTTGTTTCGTGCTTTCTCAAAAGTTAGCACCATTCACTAACATACTTACCTTATCCTTTGCAATGAACAGATTACCTTTGGGGAAGGATCATAAGGATCTTAAAAAAATCTTCTCTGCGCTCTGTATTCTATCAAGTAGTTCTTTAGAACATCACAGATTCTCCCACATGCTTCTGTGGTGAAATAACAAATAGCAGCAAGAAAAGCAACAGAAAGCTATAAGGTATTCACACGTTACCAAGGACAATGTTAAAGAAAGCTCACCTAAAACTAAACTCCTGTTGTTCCTAGATCAATATTTTGCAGTTATCTGCACCATAGATTGTTTTGACTGCCAAATTTCTAATCTTTATGACAATGTCCCAATCAGGAAAACCAGAATTAATTTTGTGTTTAAGTTTCTAGAAAAGGCATCACTAAAATGCCATGCAGAAGTGACAGTATGTGCTGCTTTCCTTTGAACCATAAATTTTGCTCTCTAACAGAAATGAGTCAAATGTTCCTACAGTATGTGTTTTTTTAATTAGAATAATTTACAGAATTGGTGTGTAAAACACATTTCATTTTAACAATTGTGTAGCCATCTTCCAAAAATAAGTCTATAATATTTCTGCCTACTATTTTGCCATATAATATTTTCATTTGGCTCATTTTCTTCCAGGATTCCTGATGGTTGCTGTGAGAAACCAAGACAATCCTGAGCTTCTGCTGAGTTGAATTGTGCCCCTGTAGTTATTAAAGTTTTGAAATATAGGGCTAAAATTTGTCAGCACGGGGGCTGGAGAAGATAGGGATTACTGGATAAGTGATAAATGCTGAGCACGAAGGACTGCTGGAAATGTATTAGGTATTATAATGGGACATTTTCAAAGACAAAAATAGGAGTTAAGTGCCTTTGAACACTAGTGAGAAGCTGGTAGCTGAGCATCTGTATCTCTTTTGATTAACATAATGACAATGGGAAAGAATGAAAAATAATTTGGTCACTAGACAGCTGTTTTTTAAGTGGTCTTCAGTAGCAGCCTCTTTATACTGAAAGGAGTTATTCTAAGGGGTCACCTCATGTTTTCTTTATCTTTTCCACAGACTAATATAATCCACTTAACTCACCCTTCCAGCTAATCAATACAGTCTAGTTGGAGCTGAAAGAGCAGGTTAAAGCTAGTGAATGCAAAACTTGACTACTAGGGCAGTCCCCTCTAATCTTATTGGCTTTCTCTTACCTATGTTAAACTTAACTTGTATTCCTCCTATTTCTGCATTCAGTGTTCACGCAGCTCTCTTCTAATGTTTTGCACAATGTGATGAAAAGAGTACTAAAACTGGGCAGACTGACTGCCCCAATATTTCTGTCGTCATGTTACCATGACTCATGCCAGCCCTCACCCTGTTCAGTGGTAATTGTACATGGAAACGTATTTCAAGAGCAAGATCTGAGTATTGAGTGTTGTCGTTGTGTGCTGCTGGGGGCAGCCTGTTTAGCCTTGAAGGACTCTGAGAAGACAAATAATAGTTTGATTTTTTTCCCCCTTTCTTTGATGCATGACAGCTTGGCTGTACTCAGTGAATTTACTGAATACCCACTGTGTAGAAAGCAGGCTGTACAAACCGAGTACATGATAACACACTGCCTGGAAGGTGTTCAGGGACCAAGCTGCGCCTGCATAAACAGCTCCTGATCAGCTACCGAAATCTGGCAAATGCAAAAAGCCTTTATGAAATGAGGCTTGTCAAGCCCTGAAAGGAAGATGAGCGCTTCTTTGCCTTGCTGCTTTGACCGCCAGAGAAATGTTTCCAGGGAGGGTGAAGCAGTACTCAGGCACTTGGGCTGTTCTCCCTCCCCAGGGCTGCGGAGGAAGAAGGGTCATGCTGGGACTTCAGCCATCAGCAGACAGTGACACCAGGAAGGGTGCGACTGTAAGGGTCTCAGAGGTCCCACTCCGCAAATCCCCATCACGCCATCACAGCCACAGCTGCAAGTGGTGGCCAGAGCCACCGCTGCCACATCCACACTGGCACACGAGGAGACAAAAGAGAAGCCTGAAGTTTCACCTCTTCCTAGGCTGAACAAATAAAGTGCACAGTAAAAGCTCCTGGTTTGGTGTTCTTGGGTTTTGGTTTTGTTTGTTGGTTTTGTTTTGGTTTTTATAATGGATGAGATATTATCTTTGTAACTATTACAGGACATTTTGAGCCCTGCTGTGGAATGCAGTTTCCAGCAGAAATGTTCCATTTGAGGTGCAGTTTATACACAAAGCAAGCTATCTGCCTCATGCGAAATAGATGGCCACGGCTTATGGTTTGAGCTGAAAAGAGATCATTAACACAGTGACATTTGGGGAATCATTAGCAGAGGTTAGATGCACCTTTGACAGCCTGAGGAGAAGATGTTACACAGCTCATAAAGACCCTGCAATACCTTCCATCCCAGAGACATGAGTCATGCTCTGTCTGCCAGGATGAGATTAACTATCGTTACTGTAAACACAGGTTTTGTGGGGACTAATTTGCAGTTTAAGCATTTAGAAGTATACATACCTTGGCTAGTGAAACCTAATGGAGGCAAAAACAAAAGCAGGGTGACATATCTAAACACACAGAAACCTGCCAGAGGAGATGTGCAGTGGAATGAGCTGGAGGTAGGATCGGGTGAGACACCAGCAGGTAGTGCAATGGATGCCACACTGCTCACTGCTGCTGCCAGCAACCCCCGTGTGACACTACCTGCAGAAGCTCCTGGTAAGAGACAGTGCATGAAGAAATGTGGTTTGGCATGTGTATTAAATCAAAGACAGAAAATATGTTTGGTACATTCACTGGTAAGAAAAGAAAAGCAGGAGTCCCAGAGAGAAGAATCTGTGTGCTTTTTTACTAGACTTTTTATATATCAATACTAATTTATAGAAAGGATCCTCAGTAAGAGCCTATTTCTCTGGATGCTCAGAAAAACATCTCTCTAACTAACCAGTGCTAGAATTCACAAGACAAGTTGGGGCAACAAAGCCATATTTTCCTCTCCCTATGCCAATCTGACTGATACCGAGTACATAGCCTAACATCTTTCTATAATCTAGCAAACTCCAGTGGATAAATTCCCTCTTTTCTATACTTGAATGATCTTCTGAGAGTGTCGCTATTTATGGACAGAAAAGATAATGATTTAGACAGCAATTGCCAGCAAGCTTTTTACATGTCTATCAGTAATCAGTAATCTTCATCCCAGGATGAAGAAACTTTTCCAGTGGTTTTGAAGTTTTGGAAGATCCACTGAGATTTTCAAAACAGATTGCAAAATGAAGGATCTACTCCCTGTCTTTAACATCCATTTTCAGCTGACAGTGATATGATAGAATACCTAGGATATCTGCTATTTTATTTTACTTCATTTTATTACAGCAATAGGTTGCTAGCTTTATAATCTATGAATAGAATAGGGTGGTTTTGTCTGGCCTTCTCAACCTACAGCCCACCATCTTTGGTCTCAGCAGCACATGCTTGTGTAACATACCAACAAGCTCCTATTAACACATCAAAGTTTCCTATTCTGCCATCTCATGTTAGGAAACTCAAAGGTCCTTTCCAAGGTCATAAGTCCCTGGGCAGAAAACCCCAAGCAATACCTCCCCGTCCACTGAACAAGATTGCCTGACAACTCCTTTGCTGCATCCCCTTTTCCCAGCACTTCTTCCAACCTTGCAAGTCAATGCCAGGTCTCTCCCGCTCCACCTTGTGAGATGATTCATCTTGCTCCTGCCTTTTCCTTTTCTCTTTCACCCTCTAGGTTTTCTGAAGGTTTTTTGCATAATGAACTCATTTTGAAACAATGTTTCTGGGTGCCCCAAGGACAGAGCTAACAGAATAATGGCTGAGCACCTCCAGTAGTGCTTCCCCTTCAGAGCAGAGGGGGAATCCTGGCTGAGCAGCCAGCTCCCAGCACTGCAACAGACAAGCCCGGTGGAAGTGATGGGTACCCCACCCAGGCTTTCTCTGAGAAATTTAGCCGAATTTTGCTGGCTAGGTGTTTATCTGGATAAATATTCTTGGGGTTTTATTTGGCTGATGCCGCTGCAAAGAATATTGTAGTACTAATGCTCGAGCCCAGTTGTTTTCCATATATGTTTCATAGCATAATTTCTTCTTTACAGTATACTGCCTCATGTCTGTGTACCAGGCTCAGTGTCATACAAAGAGCTGTGTTAATAACACCAGTACAGCCAGGCAGGTCCTGGTGTGGGGCAGGCAGCCCTCCCAGGGCAAGCAGCCAGGCAGGGGGAGGCAGCAGCTGTGAACCAGGCCTTCGCCTGGGGGGTGGACAGAAACCTGGGTTTGTCAAAATGCCGCCTGTCATACCCCAAGCCATTGAAATAGAATTAAAATAAAATTCCTTGCTACGTATCGGGGGAAGGGGATCGAATGGCCACACGGCGTGCCTGTACACAAGGAAGGAAAAGCCAACCAGCCTAAAGACCTTGAAAGCTTGCTGGTACATTAATGGGTGTCAAGGAGATCTTTCTGATTTAGTCTTTGACAGGTTGCCATTTTCTACATTCCTCAAGCAGCTAAAAACTGGATAATCATCTGTGTATAGTTCCAAGTTCTTAAAATGCCAGGCAAAGGAATTTTTTGCCTATTTTCCTACAGTGTGGATTTTAAAAGTTGATATTGGTAAAACAATGACACCTTGTGGCACAGCAGAGCATTCAAACCCATACAGACACAGTTTTAGGTAAAGCATTGCAAATAAATACATTACATTCCCCAGAACTACTTTGAATTATTGATGAGCTAGGTTTTCAGCTACCAGGTGTTTTTTAGATCTTTAACCTAAATTGTTCTTGATGTTTATAAATTTTGTAAGCATCTCTCCAATGACAGGAATGATTTAGACAATAATTATTCAGGAATACAGCAAATCTCCAAGTCAGTTCTGTAACTATGCTTGCAATGGAATGAAAACAAAACAAAACAAAACAAAAAAACACAAACCTTTTTGCTAATCTAGTATATTCATATGATTAAAAAAAAACCCCACAGAACGTATTTGCTCATCTTTTCAACCTTCCTGACCTTACTTCAGGCAACCAGGTGCTTTAAATTGCACTGGCAGGAGAAATGTTATGCAGAATTGCTAACAAGAAAGACGTGATGCCTTTTAGTTTTATCAAGGTTAAAGGGAACATGCCAGCTGTCTGGACTTCTCTCAGCAAGGAGGAATTCCTGTTATAATTATTTTAAATAGACATAGGTGAATGGAACAGATGTGGTGGAAATGTCATTTTAGAGTGCAAATCAGATTTTGGAAGCTTTGAAAACATTCCTTTATACCAACAGTATTAACTTAAAAGGACGGGAGAGCTAATGATTTGAAGACAGCTCTTTCTTTAATTTGTATCTCTGTTCAAATCAGGAACATTAATGGCTGTAAGTGGATGAGAATTCATAGGAACCAAAAAAGACCCCAAGATTGTAGCAGCCTCTCATGTAAAATATTTCAAGTTTTATACAGTTTATAATTACTGTCCCATCTACTGAGTGCCAGCTTTCACTACCAGAACTAATTGCTGACCTTACCAGTGTCTTCTCTGACCTCCATTGAGACAAGGTATTCTGCAAATTATTGAGATTTTGAGTGAATGATGATCTGATTAAGATGACTGGTGAGCTATTTCTGGTATTACATTATGCAACTGAAACATTATTCTTGCATTCATATATTTTATAACTGTCTAAACATTAAAATCTTTTTGTCAGCATAATAACATTGCTGGGACAGCACTCCTCAGTTCCAAGGGCTTTCTAGGGACAATAATGAAACCCACGATGTTATATAAAAAGCACATCATAGTCAAAGAAGCGAAATATAGGAAGAAGGTATATTTTGTGCTTCTGTCATTTGTTACTGGGAAATTCCAAATCTTGACACCCTTTTTGCATTAAGAGGTAATTTTTTTTCCAACCTGATGGCAACAAACTATGTGTTTTACATTGGCATAGTGAAAATTACAAAATAAATCTTAAATAGTGTTCACTTTGAACATTAGACAACAAACAAGTCAAATATACCAGCAATGGCATATGACTAATAGCACACTCACATAAAATGTGATGCGAGCAAAATCACTTCCCCTCTTGTAAAGGAGCCCGTACTAGCCAATTATTGCAAAATCTAATGATGCATTAAGTGATTGCTGCTGTGGGCAGTGCATATCCAAAAAATTACAGAGCTTGTCTAACACACATTAAACCAAACATACCACCCTGGTGTAGTGCTCAGGACCACAGTACAGGCCTTGGCTTGTGTTCAGCCATGTCTGCCGCCTTTCAAACTTCATAGCCTGCAATGGGCATCCTACACCTAATCATCAACATGGGGCCAGCAGGCTGGGTGCTTCTGGGAGATTTCTTGTCTGATGTGAGCAGAACTGCCGGTCAGTGGAGCAAAGATAGGACAGTTTACACCTCCCATTTTCAGTCCCTTTAAACTTCCTCTACAGATGGAGACTAAACCAGTCCTCAGTTATATCTCTGCGTTGCTAGATCTCGTGTAGGTGCAGAAGAGCCAAGGACAAGTTCATCACAGCCAAGCCTCTTCTCACCTCTCACTAATCCATGCCCACTCTCACCCCTCCTGCATCCCAGCTTGACCAGGTGCTAGAATATTTCTTGCATCCAGCAGCGCTACAAAGCTCACAGGCAGAAGAGCTTTTCCACAATCATTGTACATGTGCTTCATTGCCGTTTTGTAGCCTGTGTCTTCGGTCTTTAAGTTGTGTATATTCTGTATTCATCTTGGTCTA
This sequence comes from Columba livia, assembly GCF_036013475.1. NCBI lineage: Eukaryota > Metazoa > Chordata > Aves > Columbiformes > Columbidae > Columba > Columba livia. Next base: position 103,244,131 of record NC_088602.1, on the reverse strand, counting down.
CAGCAGGTCACTGAGTTCAGTGAAGATTTCTGGGTTTGCACTTGCAGTAGGAACAATGGAGCTCAGCTGTCTGCATGCCTGTGTTTAAGAAAACACAAAAATGCTGGAAAATGACAGAAAATAACAGTTAGTATGCTTATGCACTGTAAAACAGTCAGACAACTCCAAAAAAGATACGTGCAATGCCTCTTTCTTACAGTGGCATGAAGATGGAATATTTACGTCCTGTTCTGCAGAGCAAATGAGATGCTTTTACTTTCTTGCTTTCTTAGTGAGTCATTAGAGAAAGTGAGTTGATAAACATTAATTTCTACATCAGAAAAAAGAACAAATCAGTCTTGTTTCTTCCTTTGTTCCCACCTTTTGTTTGTCAGGTCCTGGGAATGAATAAACTGGCACTTTCACAGCTCACAAATGAGAATTAACCATCCCTGTTGTGAGTTTGGAGATTAATTTAACCTCCCTTTGGCCCTGCTGTGAATTACATCTGTGGCATTTTTAATGTTTTACCAACTTAAAAACAAGAGTAGATAAAGAAATATTGAACCTTCTAAAATCCCTTAAATATACATTTTTTTCTATATGTGAGAAGTATCAAAATCCCTCTGTTTCTTCTGACCTTTTGTTTCCTTGGGTTACCTGTCTTGTCATTTGTAGACGTTTCCATTCTGAAGGTAGCACTCCACCACACAAACCGGGGGTTCAGGGAGGTCTGGTTCTGGAAATATCTCGAAGCTGAAAGCTTGAGGCATCAGTGAACCTGTGTGTCATCTGCTCAGAAAGCCTCCAAAACCTCCCTGCCCGGCAAAACCCCTTTGAGAAATAATAGCATTTTAACACAAGCTATGTGTGAACTGCATGTCAGGATGGTGATGCGCCCTTTTACCAGTCTTCTATAATTCATTTGCTACAGCTCCTGCCAAATGTGGAATCCTAACAAAAATAATGAGATCTTTCCTCTCCATGGGCTGCCTGGCACCAATATTTGAACTAGAATTAAGAGCTGCTAGAGCTCAGAAATCCTCCCATTGGAACACAGCCACAGGAAAAGCTCCTGAAAATTATCCTGGGTGGAATTAGCACCTGGCAGGTAAACAGATGGCAGGGGCTCAGATTTGCCATCCTGAAGTGGGACAGATAAACTGTTCAAAAAGTAACATGCACTTTTTCTTCTCCTCCATTTCCACACCTTTACATTCAACCAGTTGTTCCTGTTTCCACACTCGCCCTGCCTGCCACACCAAGCTGACGACAGAGCACAGGCTGGATCAACACCCTTCTGCTGGTGGTGAAATAAGTTATACTGAGAGGCACTCAGCCTTTGTTGAGGTGAAAACAATAAGAAAGGAAGGTGCATGCACTGCTGCAGAGACTGGGAAATGGGGAGCAGGGCGGGTGGTGGAGGTGCGGCCTGCACCCCCACGCAGTGGCTGCAGCACCGGGGCTGGGCTGGCTGCTCCGGTGTGAAATGGCAGCAGAGGAGATGTGGGTTTGCTGGCCTCTTGCTTTCTCTCTTTTTCTGTTCTATACATCAAAAACAAGGTTTGAAAATGTCTTAATGTCTGGCAAGCGCAACACTGGCTTCTCTGCTTGGACCTGTTGTTTCAGACTCTCTAGACACAGCGAGATAAGAAAATATCACATTCAGTTTCAAACTTTCCTTCACAACCATTTTGTGTGAAGAATTACTTTTTCAATTAGCTACCTGTAATTCTTGCACAATCACATCAGAGCATAAGATGTATTCCTGTGACTCTAGCTCTATGCTCACTTCAACCATTCGCTGCTCATTTTCAAACATTTATTTTTACCTCAGTCAAAGTTACACATTAATTGAAAAATAAATCATAACAGCATGCCCATTCTTGTACTTTACGAACTTGTGCATAATTAAAAGATATGTGAAATTCACACGGCTCTTTGGAAAGGTGAGAGGTGTGTTTTAAAACTGTGATCCACCTGAGACTAAAGCTCCCAAAGGAAATTGCTTTGAATCAGATCTTACAATCAGGACACGTATAAGCCAAGAAATATTCCATCTTGAAAACCATATTATGTGATGTGTTTCAATTACAGGAGCTATGGACTAACATTACCACTGCACAGGTCAATTTAGCTAACATGTTCCTAAATGCGTTATGGCTTAAACCTTACAGAAAGAATTTGAAACCAAATTGCTTGAACCATTAAAACAAATACGTTTTTAGCTATGCATTGAGATATATTTTCACGATCTTAAACATAACCATAATATTAAATCAGACTGTCAACGTGAAGACTACTTACATATTTCCCCAGAATTAGTCATCTGGCTCTCAAATTCAGTTGTGGCTGTTGCATATATGAATGCTAAAATCCCTTAAATATATTTTTTCCATTTCTGAGATGTACCCTCTTATTAACATTAATGCCCTTTGTTCAACATGCTCACTAGGCACAAAGTCAAAAGATCAAATAAAGAAACCCCCCAAACCTGAATAAAAAACAAACTGTTTAAAATACTCTGATGAAAAGACTTTTCTTTTTGCTTTGCTTGGCCTTCAATCTTTCACAGATTAAATGCTCACTAGTTCTCCAGTCACTCATAAAATTGAAAAGATAAATAACTTCAGCTGTTTTGCTTGTGCATTTCTTTTAATAATTGTTACCTAGATTTTTGCACAGAACTCAGGCATTTAATGACTTACGTGCAATGATACCTCTACCATTGCAACAGTATGTTTACTGAATTAAAACTTGATCCAAAACTAGATTTTTTGACGCAAATTTTGGTGTGTTTTACTTGCAGGTGAAGCAGGTGTATAGCAGGCAAAGACTCACTTTACAGTTTATAGACACCAAATGCAACGAAATGGAAGCAGAAGAGGTTGAACAAATGTGATCTGCCCATTGGACCTACCAGTCTTTCAAAGTTCACTCATGCTGTTTAGCACCATGACTTCATTTTTAGCACTATATTTTCCATTCATTGATTTTTTAACATACAGTTGTTCACTAGTAAGGAAAATCTTCAAGAAAATAAAGCTTTTGTTGAGTTTTTTTGGTTTTTGGGTTTTTTTATTTCAGGTCTCATATCTAGCTACTAGAAGATGAAAAACTAACTCCAAAAGCTCTTATTTGCTCAGCTTTAAAATTGTTTTACACTGACAGTGCCTGACCCTTTTTATTTTAGTTTTCTGCAAACGTCAATATTTTTTCACACCAATATTTGTTGAAGAAAAGTTGTATGTTCCTATGTACAACCATTCCCATAAGAACACAACTGGTGTTTTGTGGGACACTGTTCAGGACAGTTTCAAAACCCCCAAAGCCATGGGTACTTAAATCTCACTCCACTTACCCCAGCCTTGCATGCCTGTATCACTGAAGATGGTAAGTAGGGTCATGCATTTAAGGTGGTGTTGAAGCTGGAGAGCCTAGAGGGGGGAAGCATCTGCTCCCAGAGCAGCCCAGCCACTGCTATGGGAATTCCTTTCCTTTGAGTGGAAGGGGCAGGGCAAAATTAAACCTAAACTCTTGCATCCAACTAGTAAATCTTGGCTCTTAATTTGTTTCTTTCTAGGAAAGATGCTTCATGCAAGGCTTGAGTGGCCAGGAGAGGTTTGAAAATTTCTAAACGTTTCGAATCCAATCTAGCTGCTACCTCTTTCTGAGCAATTTGATGTCCTGGTAGCTTATGGGAAGCCTCCAGTCAGGGCAATGAAGTCAATGCTATCTGTTTCCATTCATATGGTCAAGCAGCATGCACAGCTTGAATTTCAGCTGGATATTCACAGAAAGCTGATCGGAGTTGATTCACAAAGGAATAAAGGCCAACAGGAATTCATTAAGATACATATTCGAAGGAATAAATGCAAGTAGATAACATTATCCTCCCTGGATTTTCTGCAAGTATAAACAGAAACAGGAATCATCAAGGTAATTATTTATGGCAACTACGGAATACAATTTTATTGGTTCAGATACTGAATGCTGTCAAATAAAATGTGTGTCTGCTTCTCTAGAAACTCTTTATTAAAATAATACAATTTAAAGGTCTAATCTCCACAGGTTATTTTACTCCTTGCCTGTACACTTGCAGTAGATACAATATTCAGCTTCTGTCTCTCATTTCATTTGCAATATTTGTTTCAAAATTCACCTGAGACTGAATAAAAAGCTACGAAAGGTGTAAACACACTTCATTGTACAGGCTCGTCTGTGAATAAATAATAATAAACAAATAAAACATTTATGTATCTTCAAGCATCCTTTGCACATCAGCTTAACAATCTGTCTAGCTGTTTGCAAGTAATAGTAGAGTCTATATGCTCCCTCTTAAGAACAGAAGATAAATTCAACATGCTAGACTGAAAAATTCAATAAAAGATTTTTTGCTTAATCTGCGTTTGTAGGGGTTCTGATGGCAACTTGCTAGCCCCCCCCCTTTTTTTTTTATAACTGTGTTTCCTTTGCATGACTTAAATATCACTCACTTTTAGCTTCATCTGAGCCTGTTTTCATTCATGTGATTAGTGCCCACCCACAATCTTCACCTTATAATCGTTTTTTAGATTGTTTTCCCTCCTTATTTCTCGTAAACCAAAACTGCTAAATTTAATGAGAGGCAGGAAAATATATGGCGGTCAGTCAAATTAAATTATTTACTTTTCCATACTGCAGTGCACTTCTGAAGAACTGTTTAATGGAATGGAAGGCTGTCAAAGCACTCTTCCATTCCCATACCATCTTGTATTTCATTTGTATGAACAAATCAACTGATATTTCTAAAATCATTATTTTTTAATCAGGAGTTATCTGTTCTTTTTTCATAGGGATATCTGGAACAATAATATACAATTAAGAGATGACAGTTCGGTGATCTTAAGTCTTTTTCTTCCCAAAGGTGCTGTGAATCAGTCCAAGTTCCTACTTATTTGTATAGACACTTTAATAGGTCTTCTGTTTCTAGAGAGTATTTTCAAACGGTTAGCTCTACTTTGATGAAATGAAAGGCTTTACAGCTGACATTTCACAGTCATCAAAATACATCATGGTAGATGTAGCAGGTGTTTCTTCTGTTAATTTACAAGCAAACTGAATGAGAATATAAAATTGATTCAAATTAGTTCTGATGATGTGCATCAGGAAGACTCCAAGATTAAGCCTTACGTCAAGGTGCTGAGAAGGAACAGTACTAAATATGGCTTCAAAACATTGTTCATATTATATAGCTTATCTGGAGCTTATATAAAAAATGCATCCTGCTACAAATTCAGATCAGTGAGAGAAAAAGGCAAGATTCAGTAACTTCTACATGCTTTCTGCCTACAGTGCTGCATTCCTATCCTTTTCCCTTAGAGCTCACAGGTTGAGCTCACAGGCAATGAACTATCTTGTTTTACTTCTTCAGTGTGTATATAAAGTATTATTCAAGGTAAGGAGCAACCACGGCTTCTACTTTTATTAAAATTCAGAAGTACTCAGCCAAATATCTGTTCCTCTTACAAGGTTTGCCATACAATGAACACCAAAATTATCTTTCTGCCAAAGATACTGATCTTTATTTATCAAGTGCTGCGAAATCTCAAAATTAGGTTAACTTTTCACTCAGTCTGAATAATGAAAGAATATATTGTCAAAAAGCCTTCAGTTCTCTCTACCCTAGAAGTAAATTCAATTCTTCCTTTTGCAAATGGATTTGGACATAGTGCTTTCATTTTGTTGCCTCCAGACTGCATTACCACAGCTTTCTATAATGCAAACATGAAGATAAATACGAAATCTATACTTTGACTGAATCTGTTCCTTCAAAGGCTGCAAAACAGCATGCAGTCACAGCAGGTTGTAAGGACCATGTGAGTGCTGGATTGGGTTCCATGAAATCGGATACCAAGGCCTCTGTGGTGGCGTGCCTTTAATCAGGACAAGCTGCTCTGAAGCATTTTTGCTTGGATTTTTTTGTTTCTCTATGGCCCACTCCCACAGCCAACTGAAATCTGGAGCCTCTACACATTTCCTTCAGCTCTTCACTGTCTGAAGGAATTCTGTCTTTTCAACTGGTACTACTCATGTGGCTGCCTTTCCTTGCAGATCGACATTGTGCATCGTGGATCAACGCAGTTCTTGAACTTCTTGGGCATCTGTCTCTTTTACTGAACACTTCCAGTCTCTCTTTTTTTCACTCTTTCTTCTCATCCGAGAAGTTCTTCTCTCCTCATATCTCCCAGTCCCTGTGATGTGAACATAGCAGTCTTTAATTTCATTCTAGTTTCACTTTTTTTTCCCTCCACAGCCCCATCTGTGCCTACATGTCCCATGGTAATTATTCACACAGCCCCTCTGCTCTACATTTCACCACACGGCTCAGCAGCCCTGGTCAGCTGTCTAGGGCTACTTTCACAAAAAAATGATCCTCCTCTGCTGTCTCACCATTTGTGTTTTTCCAACCCAGTCTTTCCCTGGGTTTGTTTCTCACTTTGCCCTGGCCAACAGCACCACAGCCTTTTCTACAGCCAGCTGGTTCTTCCAGTTCAATGACATTTTTTCATCGTAAGTATCTCCTCCCCAGCCTCTCTTTCCTTTCTGCTGTGACTATAATCGTTGATTTTCCCTGTGCTTCAGTCATGACTCTTCAGTCTTCCTAGCTAAATGCTTGACCATAGCTTCAGACCCTTTCACATATTTTACTTGCTATCACACTTTTTCCTATTTGCCCTCCGTTCTTTTCATCATAAAAGAACTGTCGACCATGCCCAATCAAAATTACATTTCAGCCTTTCAGTTCAAGGACATTATACCTTTTCTTGCTTTCATTGTTCTCCTACAATTTTTCCTCTTTTTTTTTCTTCTTTTTTTTTTATTTTGATCTCCTCTGCTTGTCTCCATGGCTTCATGTCCCCAGTATCATTTATTCTGCATTTCTCCTGGATTCCTCTGCATCTTTACCTTCACAGTACAAAGCTGTTTTATTCTCTTCTGTCCAAACAACAATAAAAAACCTTCAATTCTGTTTTCCTAACAACTTCATCTTTCACTTCTCCTTTTATCATAAGTTTATTCTGCATGTCATTTGCAATTGCTGGCCATCAGCAGATACAGATGGCTCCTGTCCAAGTTCTCAGATTTTGCATTCTCAAGCACTACAACATCCTTGACAATTTCACTCCTGCTTTCTTCACCCTTCTACGAAGATTATTTTACTAATTCCTCATTTTGATGACATCATTCTTCTATCTTCATTCCTCATTTGCTATCCGATCTCCATGTCATCAAACATTAAAAGAAAACAACAACAAAAAAATAGGGTTACATTTCCTCATAACCTAACTCTTCCCCATCTATCGAGCTAGCTAGATTAGATAGATAGATAGATAGATAGATAGATAGATAGATAGATAGATAGATAGATAATAACAACAACATACGCATAGAAATGCATTACCTCCAAACTAATCAGATTTGGATGTCTCATGTTGGGAACCTCAATCTAAGTAGGAGCACTTGAACTTCCCTCCAAGTTATGATCACGTCAAATGAATTAATGTTCTTATATTTTGCAGAAATTTTCTTTCTTTGTTTATTAAAGGCTTGCATCTGATGCCCTTACTTAAACTGAATACTACTTTGTTTCATGACTCAGTCCATTGAGCTAATGAATTGCAAAGAAAAGTGCTATTTAATGGGAGTAAAGAGGGTACAACTTGCCTATAATAAAACTTGTCTTTAAAATATTTTCTTAATTTGTATTTGAAAGATGACACATTCTTTTGCTTTACTGTAGCTTAAAATGTGAGGGTCACATCTGGTAGACAAGGATCAGGGGCTGTATGACTTCATTAGATACAAGAATATGTATCATGGATTTTTACAATATGCTGCTGATCATGTTGTGAGAAGAATAAAGAAATAGGTCACTAATGGACTTAATTGCACAGTATACAAGAATTGGCCTGAAAACTGAATGTAATCTAAAAGTGGTTTATCATTTTACAAATGCCTTTGATCTTTAAACACAATAGAATATTTTGTATACATCATTGGTTCAATAACCCTTATAGCATATGTAATGACAGCTGACATAAAATTGATCGATTTTTACACAAGTAGCTCAGATATATATGATTAAATCATTAGGAAATAATCATGTTCCTGACTGAACAGTAATGTAGTATTTTACAAAAGAATTAATCAATTATTTTAATAATTTCAAGTGGATTTAATGAACGTGCTTCTAGCAGGTACCATTCTCCTTTGCTCCAGTCTTCAGATGTATATTTATAGCCAGACTTTCTGCTGTCTATAGGGGTCCTCTGGACTATGTATCCAGTCTGGAATTTTCTTTTATGCAATAGACCATAAGCTAACAGAAATAAACTCTACCCCGTGTGGTCTCAGAAGTGCATGTTGTTCTAATCGATTTGCTTTAATTGGTTTTCCCATGACTACATGTCTAGCTTCTTTTCTGAGTTTAGCTGGTCAAGGCCTGAATTGAAAGAAGAAAGGAAGAATTTTTTTTTTTAAAAAAAAAGCTACCTTAGGCCTGCTCAGTATATCAACATTGGTTCAACTGTCTAATGTACTTGCAATAGCCTTATCTCAAAGAAGAACACATATTAAAAGTTGCCAAGGCCAAAGGGATATATCCAAAGTAAAAGAAGAAAATTGTAAGGCCAGAGGAAATAAAATTAAATAAGTGCTCACAGGTCAAGGCTGCTAAGAGAAGTTGATGAAGCAACTGTTTACTAAGAGCTGATGACTTCATTGGATTTTAAACTATAAACTTGTCACTGTGGGTTTTGGAACCTAGTTTGAAGCAAAACAAAAGTAGTTGTGTGAATTAAAGAACAAACTCCTCCGATTCTCTTTTCTAATAAATACCTCTCTACCTTTCCACTCACTCTTAGTCTCATAGCTGTCTCTTTTGAACTGTGCAGCTTCATATGAAATTGAATGTCTTTATAGCAATCTGAGTTGCATGCTTCCAAATAATTTTCATACGGCCTTGAGTGTACAGGTTTTATGATATAGGCTGGAATAGTCTTAGAAGAAATTTGGCTACTGTGAGGCTGAAGCTGGGCAGGTCCAAATTCTCTGCAGAAGGAAGATGAAGCATTTCTGATATATGCACAGAGTAGCAAGGGTAAGAGGAGGAAGCAGTGACGTGCGGTGTCTGGTAAATGTGAGCAATGAATATTAGACAGAAGTTGTTCTGAGCAACAGATATGTTGAGTATGGAAATTTGTCCTTGATTTCAGAAGATGTCTAAAAGACGGGTAAGTGTCATCTGGAAAGAGGCACTGGAAGCAGGACCCTGGAATTTCACGTACCTAGTTATAAAGAAGAGTATTTGAAGAAAGTGAATGTCTACCCAAAAAGCAGGACAGTAAAAGAGTCAGTATGGGCTTGAGAAAATGCAGAATTCTGGTATCTTCACCAGCTGTTTGCATTTGGCAGCTCATCCTGCCTCTCATCTGTTCCTGCCTGTTCCTTCCCTATTTGCCATTACACCCATCTCTCAGCTTGAGGGCCAGAGACAATAAGCATGATGGAGCTTCTTGGGAATATACCATGAATCTTATGGGGACAGAGGTTTTTTTTAGAAAGGTTCAGGATTGCTGGGACTAAAAACCACATCCGTCAGTGTCACCCAACAACTGGGACTGCTGAGGTGGCAAAGCACTTTGAGGGAAAGGGGCTGTGAGAAAGGGGCAGGGCAGCCAGGGCAAAGGAGAGTGCACAAGACGAGCATGCATGAAGCAGGGGGGTTCTCCATGAGGACTTCCAGTGATGCACACAGACAAGGGAGGACACAGCACCCTGAGGGACTGTCTGCTCTATGTGCTTGAGTGAGACAGCAGCACAGGGGCTCAGTACCAAAAACTGGCTGTGGTCTGTGAACACCAAAGGGATGTCAGCTGCCACATGCTGCCAAAATAACGAATCTTTGATTCATTTCTTAAAGTAATGAGAAGTTAGAGATGAATGCTTCTAGATGTACAATTTAGATGTTTCTCGTCTGTGAAGCAGCAAAAAATAATCTTTGAGGCACAGCAAGAGCTGTTATCCCCTCCACCGGCTCCTGATTCATTTTTCTCTCACAACAATGGATGCACAAGCAGGAGCCACTTTTGAAATTATGTTGCATATTTTCTGATTCTCACCACTTAATTCACACTGATTTGTGATTGCTTAGGCCCTCTTAGGATCAGTTGTTGGTCTTTTCTGGGTTGATTTTTGGAAAACGTCTTTTGATAGACTAACATTTCCCTACCTGCTAGATTATGCTCTTTTAAAATAAGAAACTGTAGGTGCACGTAATCAAATAATCAAATTTCTGCTTGAATTATCCTGACTTTAAAGAACATGGCTGTGCATTTTTAATATGACCTTATTAGTGGAAAAACTGACTGCTCAGTAGATTTTTTTTAACTTCTCAGCTGTATCTCTTTAGTCAAGCATTGTGCTTCCGAAGTGACCCTTCAGCCAGCTAAATAGGTCAATAACACCTTCAGATTACTTGGTTTAAAGTCTCAGAACTGAAAACCTCTAACCTCTCTTTCTTAAAATTGGTGATCTTACTGCTGCTGAGTCTATCTCTAACATGTTTAACATGTTTATTTGTTTTGACAAAAAGTTTTCATTTAGAAAAGTATTGGAATTTGTCAACTGTGTTAGAATGGTGCTGTTCAAATCATTACTGGCTTTTTTTCTGTCCTACCACTACACTCCATGCAGGATCCACTTTTAGGCAAGGCAGTTTGTGTGCAAAGATGAAAACTGGAGAACTGTATCAATGAAAACACCAGAGTCAGCTCTGCCATCTACTATTTTATTCTCATAGGTCTAGCTGTGGTTACACAAAATGAATCTGGAAAAAAGCCACTGCACAGCCTGGCTCTGTGCCTCACACCTTTTCCCTTCCCATTGTTTGCTCTTAAGAGAGCTCTCCTAATCCACTTCACGTATAGCAAGAAAAGGTTATCAAAGGACAACATTGTTTGTCAGTCAGAGATGAGCCAGATGGCACCAGGGTCCATGCTGGTGTACTGCTGTCTGGTGCAGACGCTAAGGCACCAGCCTGGTCACAGGTCCCTCACCAAGTTACTCCTGGGGAGATTCCAATTGGAAAAAAGAGGGAAATTTTTCACTATGAGATCAGACATTGGAATAATGTCCCCAGGGAAGTGGTGGATTCCTCAACATTGGACACTTACACTTTTAAGATTCAGCTGGACAGGGTGCTGGGCCATCTTATCTAAACTGTGCTCTTGCCAAGAAAGATTGAACCAGATGATCCTTGAGGTCTCTTTCAACCTGGTATTCTATGATCTCTCCTGCTCAGCCATGGCTGCAGAGGAAGTGAATGAAACACCGTATTGGATGCTACAACTCGTTAAGGTTGAAAAATGCCACAGGTGGAGCTGGCAAGATTGTTGATTTTTAAATACAGAGGTGCTCCTTCCAGCCAGGGAGTGGCTGTAAACACTGCCGTCCCTCAGACTTGTCTTCATGAGGAAAATTGTGAAACCTGTTTCCTCAGCTCCCCACCATCCCCAAGAACATTTCACAAACCCCACTCTGCGAGGGCTCCTCTGCCTCTGCCGGGGTCCCTCACCTCTGCCACAGGGACGGTGCGGCCACCTCCAGCCCTTCTGATCTCTCTCCACCATCCTCATCTTTTGACAGTGCTTGTCTCCAGATGCTCAGCATCCAGCTGTGCCATCTCACAGATCCTTCTCCTGGTTCTCAGGGGAGCCAGGATCACCTTCTGTGAGGGGTGCGAGAGGAGGTTAGAGAACACAGGAGCAGGCCAAGTGTGGCATGTAAAACCACCAAGCAGGGGTAGTATGGCAGGAGGAGGGAGGGAAACCTCAGGGGAGTCCTGGAGGTTTTGGCATGGCAGGACCAGCCTTGTGGAAAGATAAAGTGGGAGGATAACACTGGGGGGAATGGCAGCATAGAGTTCAGCAATAATCAGATGTTAATTTGAAACGAGGTACTGTTAATATTCCTTGAGGGGATTTTTCACTTCAGACAAGGTAGTTCATCCAACTTTTGCTTCAAAAGAGATACAAGACGGTCTGGGAATGAGCCTCAGGAACTTTGTTCCCTTCAGTGCGTAGAAAGCCTGCTTAGTATTCTGAAAAGTCACCCTAATCCTGTCGGCATTAATGCTGTGGAGAAAGCAAGCCAAATCTTCCCAGTACAGTAAAAGCAGAAGTAATGCTGCAATGCACAGAATAATTCTGTTTTCACCTAAAATTCTGTTCCTTTACATATTAGTCATTTTTTACTATACATACCTAAACTTTAAATGGTTTTCTAAGACAGTGATGGTTTTACCTGGCACACTATGTCTTGGAAACTGGGTCTCATTCCATGTTAGTTGCCATGGCTCCAACGACCAGAGGACACTCCTGCCCATTTACACCAGCAGATGTCAATACACCAATTTAAGCCACCTGATGTGTCCATGCTCTGTGTAATTAATGCAGCTCAAGAAATTCCCACCCCTTCTGAGCACAGTCTGTAGTCTTCGTACCAGTCTGTCAGAGGCGGTTTGCTTCTGCAAACATCATAGAGGCACCAAATGAACACCCACCAGCTGTTGTAGACACACAGGAGCCTTTCTGGGTCCAATAGGCTGCATTTTACTAGATTTGTGGCAAGTTACTGATTTCATCAATTAGCAAAAGTGCAGCAGGCCTTTCATATCTTGATATTGGTTTGAAGTCGTTGCCATAACATGGTGATGTCCCTAAATCAGTTATCATCCCTCTTGAATCTGTGAGAACAAGTGATGCCTGCCCATCCACACGAGTAACAAAGGTATTTTACAACAATTCTGATTGATAAACATGGTAATAAAATCTGTAGTCCCTTTATTCCCCTCCTGCTCAAGCCACTTATACCTACAGCTGGTTACTTCCTCAGCAGGTCCTATCTCTGAGAGAAAGCTGTGGTAGAAAGAAGCTCAGTGAAGGGATAGTCCTAAATAGCTCCTCACTCCTTCAGCTCTTGAAAGGAAAGTAGAAGGGGAATGAGCTGAACCTCAGGCTGTTCCTTCAAACCCACTGGTGCTGAGAGGTCCCAGCCTGCTCCTGCCCTGCAGCAGCTTTCCCCAGGTGAAACCCCAGCAATATGACCAGCTCAAGTCAGTGCTGCAGAACTTATTTCAGCTTTAGGTGCTTAGCTTTTTGCCTTCATCTGAACACAGCAAACAGAGCATGAAACGCTCTCTTTAACATTCAGCACAAAGCCCAGCCTGCACTTTATATCCCTTTTTTTTTCCCCTCACCACTTCTTGGTACAGACAAGAAGTCAGAACCAGCAAAGGGGTTAAACCCAAATGCAGGAGCTACAGTTTGAACAGATCTGACAACTTCCTTTTCCCTCTATTTTTCCCCCAGTTCTGACAAGGGTTGTTCTCATCACACCACACACACAGCCTTTCCGGAGGGATGCAGGCAGTGTTCATCTGCCACGGATGCCATCATGCTCGGACTCTCGGGGGCACAGTTACACTACGTATAAACAACAAAACTCCTAGGTGCTATAGTCATGTTATCAGTAAGGAGTAATATGTTCTGTAAATAAATGCCCAGGGAATCTGCTACGGCATGCTGAAGGTGGTTATAAACTATCCTTCTGAGATTAGTTTCTTGACAGTTGGTCAAAACGTCAAGCAAACTGCTACTGAAATCTTCATTACAATTATCTTTGCCTTCTTGCTTGTTCTTAGTCATATTAAAATAGCCATGTTAATAGGAAGTATTGTAAGGGCAGAATTTCCAGCACACACTACCCAGCCAGCGGAATTCCATCAGTGTTTTGAAAAACTCCTGTCAAGAAACAATACGCCCCTGGCTAAAAATTAGTTATTTAACAGTGCTACTAAAAAAATCGGTATCTCTCTCTTTAAACGTTTGACCCTGAGGCAGAAGAGGAAGGGAGGGAGAAGGAGAGAGAAGATGATAATCGCTTTAGATAACAACCTGACTCATGCTAATAGCAGCCTAATTGCTATCTAAGTGCATTTAGCATGAAATAGCCACACCTAGAGGTGTGCAGAGGAAGATTAGTTTAAAATGGAGGAAGGACAGAGATATAAATTAACTTTCAGCTGAGCCCAGTGGAAAGTAAGAAATAGCTGTTTGTTTATGTAGAAACTGCCTTTAAATCCAAAAGTTACACGGTACTGTTTCAGATAATGGAATGTGGCTGGTACGTAAGTCGCATGAGAAGCAGGTACACTACAGGGCTCAGAATGAAATGGGAATTTATATTTGGGCAGGGAAAAGCAAATAACCACATGTGGGGAGGAAGTGGTTGATGCTTTCTTTCCAGAAAAAATCAGCTTCTGCAAAGATTATGAAGATTATGTGGTTCAAATTTGAAAAGCCAGTCTGACAATACAATGTATTATAAGAACTCTACTTGAAAGTAGGTATGATTATATTAAGTAATTTGCTTAGAAGAAAGCTGCATGGAAATGGAATAATTTGTAGTTGATTGAGGTGTTTAAAAGACATCTAGATGTGGTGCTTAGGGACATGGTTTAGAGGTGGTTTGGGCAGTTTCAGGTTTACAGTTGGACTCAATGATCTTAAAGGTCTTTTCTAACCTAAACGATTCTATGATTCTACAATTAATCAAATGTAAGTATCAAACATGCCCTCTAAATGCACCAGCCATGCTTTTGTATATTTAAGATGTGTCTTTTTCCTCCACTGCCCCATGGTGCATTGCTGTAAGATCACCATCCTCTGGGTATCCAACCCCTGGTTCTCATTGCAGCCCCTGACACAGCACTGGTGAGCCCAGGAAAGGTTTTCAGGTGGGTCTGGGTAGACCTCTCAGCCCCTGTTCTCCAGCTGCCTGTGCTGTTTCCTGCGTGTCTTCTGAGAAGGAAGCCACGGCAAGCAGGTGCTGCTCACGGGCCATGGTCACAGCCCTGCCAGCTGGCAGGAAAATCACAGTCTCGATTTCTGAGTAACGGGAGATCAAATGCTGTTTTGTTCACGCAGTATGCGGCCTGTGGAGTGGGCAGAGTTGAGTGTAAGAATGGGTCATGTTCTCTGATGAAGGTGCCAGATCCTTCAGGGAGGGTATTGATTTGTGCATTCAACTCTGAAGTTGCTTTCTGCTACAGCTTTTGCTACTAAAATCCAGTGATGTGAATGTCAATAGGCATGAAAAACAAAACAAAACAAACACGAAGCAACCTGTGTTTTGAAAAGCCTGAATCTGTATATGTAGGACACAAAAATTACTGTATTTGCTCAGTTTTGCTGTCCTCTGTAAGCCATTTTCATACATTCCCATTATCCTGGCAGAGTTGACTTGAGACATGTACTGGTAATGGATTTTGCACGCAGAACACAAGTTTGTGCCTATGTATTACCATGAATGTTATTTTCTCTGAAAAATAACATTTTTTTCCTATTTGTAAATTGCATTTGACCACAGTCTAGAAATATTATAAACCAGAAATTATCTATCCTGAAGTGCTGAATAATAGTATTTGGGTCAGCTGCTATGGCAACAGATGTACAGTCTCTGGATTCACACATCAAAGGTTCTTGTGACAACTGTTTTTTGGATACCCCTTCATTGCACAAGCAGGAAAATAGACTGAGCTATCCCAGTAATGTCTGGAAAGACAGCATCGGTAGAATAAACTGACATGTTTACTGCTTTACATTTGTTTTTGAAATATACATGGAGAGGAGAGGAGAGGAGAGGAGAGGAGAGGAGAGGAGAGGAGAGGAGAGGAGAGGAGAGGAGAGGAGAGGAGAGGAGAGGAGAGGAGAGGAGAGGAGAGGAGAGGAGAGGAGAGGAGAGGAGAGGAGAGGAGAGGAGAGGAGAGGAGAGGAGAGGAGAGGAGAGGAGAGGAGAGGAGAGATCAAAACAACACTGTGGAATAAAAAAACATGCAAACATTTTATAAATATTTATTATAAATTAGTATTTATATTATATTTATACTTAGAAACTCAACCAATGATGGGTTGGCATTGACAATGTGTTATACATTATACAGACTCGGTAACCATCCTTGCCCACAAGGCAGCTATTTTTTTCTACCTTTTTTCCAAATTTTTTTTTAAGACTTAGTGAAACTTTACAAAAGAGGGCCTTCTACTAGAAATACTTCAGGTTCAAATGACCTTGACCTGTGATACAGAGCAATGATCCTATCAAAAGAAGGGGTTAGCCATACTGCCGAGCAGTCCGGGTCAGCTTTCCTTCTGCATTCAAGGGAACTGTTGACATTAATCCAATGGATTTCAGATTAGCCTGTACTTCTCAATGTGCAATTCTCTTAACAAAGGTGAATTCTTCATCCTCCTCCCCCTTTATTTTCATTGCTGTCCCTACACAACCACTCCAATGGCTGCAGGTCTGCTAGTAGCTGGCAAAGGTGGTGTCTGCGATCACAGGCCACCAGCATCCATCGTAATAGTCTGGTTCAGTGCAAAACACACTTGTATACAGGCACTCTTCTACTGGTGAATTCTGTTTGGAAATAGCTTTTGCTTCACAAAAAGGGATGGTAACTTTTGAACAGGAAGACACCAACTAAATAATTAGGATTAGCACAGAAGAAACCATAAATGTCTATCACTTGATATCTTTAAGAACAAATTGTGAAAAACTTCTGTGAGGGATATCGTGTGGGGCAGGGAGATGAATTAGATGAATTAGATGAATTAGATGACATCCTAAATTCTGGATTTCAGTGGCTCTGTGATCACTGTGCTTGTGCTTTCATGGGCACAAGTCTTCTTCACCCTGACTCCAGACAGAGGAAAGTTGAAATGATATGTCAAGCATATGAGGAACAAAGTGAACACCAGAGCACCTTGAACGCTGTCATATGCTCTTGGCAATTTTTCTACTAAACTTTTTAAACGTCTGAGGCTCACTAAAATAAACCTTTAGGGAAAAACTTTTTTTTTTTTTTTTTAATAAAAAAACAGATCATCTGTTTCACAATGAGGGCTGCACAGAACAGATATTTTTACTTATTTAATATGTACTGGAAGATTTAAGTGGTAGATAGTAAATGCATTTTTATGAAGCAGAAGAATGTCTTAAGAAACTAGAAGTTGACTTTGCAGAACATAAAACCAGGCATTCAAATATTATGCATTAGTGTGGCTATACTGGGAAATATGCAGACTAGGTGTGCTCATTTCTGAAGATATTTTTCCACTGGCTATTTGTAAGAAGCGGCTGATGACAATGTCTTTGGCCTTGGTGGTCTCCATATTCCTCTCCCGTGATATCTTCATGCTGATTTGATCTACATTAGTCATGATAAGCTCCGAGGCCAGGATCTGAGTGGGGGATGCCCTGTTGGCGACGCTATCCATGATGTACTGCTTATACAGTTCCACCAGCTTCTGTTCCAGGTAGTCATTCAGGGCTGAGTCGGAGAGGGGCTGCTGGTGGGGCACCAAGCTTGCCAGCCGCCAGCATGAGGAGTAGCCCTGGGCGGGCTTGCGGATGGTGTCGCTGGAGGGGGGGACCCTCACGGACTCCATGGGGGGAGGAATCTCTGAGGACTCCAAGAAGGGGCCTATGCCGCTGTCGCAGGTAAAGCCTGTCGTGACTGAGCTAATTGGCACCACGCAGTCTCCGGCTATGTGCAAATCATTGTAGTTCTTGCAAATGCTTTTGCAGGAAGATGGAACCAGGTATGTGTCTTTTCTTGTCATTCCTTCACAGGCATTCACAGCTGGAGATGGCTGGTCCGCAGGCACAGGGTGCTGTGTGGGCTGCAAGGGATTATCCTTCTGCTTTCTGCTGTGCTTGCTGCCTCTAGCGCAGGCTGAGGAGAGGCACTTGCCCGCAGATCTGCACCTCTGAAGGAGGCTTTTTCCTTGTGCATCGTCCATGGAAGAAAAACTAATGGACCTCATTTCATACACTACTTCCTCAGTTGAACTCTTGCTGTAGAGCTCAGGGTTCAGGTCTTCACAAAGGTAGGCAATTCCATAAAGGTAACCTTCTGACAGCATCCTTCACTGAAGGAAAGGAACCACTGGCAGACAGAAAAAACGACAAGAACAAACTGTTACTTCACTGCAAACTCACTGAGTGCTGATTACACACACAAGGCTTGTTGCTAGCTGCAGAGAGATGTTTCCAATGTGGACATGAACAAGAGTGTCTCTGTCTTTCTAAAGGACTTGAGTCAATGAGCAAAGCGATCAGCTAGTTTCTCTGTTGTGCTGCGAACTCAATCACATCAAAAAATGTTCTGTATAATACAGTAATGTGTGGCATGTCCAATACATCCAGCAAGTGAATTGGGAAGAGAGGAACAAGAAGTGGTTTCTTGCGGTAATAGTTGCTGTATTAGCTTACACTTAGATATGTATGGTTTGGCCCTTGACTTCAGTAAGAACCTGAGGGGTTTCCCCCTTTTTCTCATAGGTTTTGAAGCAACTTTTTTTGTGTGTGGTTTGTCAGCTGCTTCAGAACTATGTTGATTTGAGATTCATATTGAGAGCATCACCCCTTCTGTTCCAGACTAATGAATGACTGTAGGTCTTGTTCCTTTTTTATTAAAAAAATTCAGATCATAAAATAGCATTTTGCACTTCTGCGTGCTGAACAGGATAGAATTAATTGTCTCTAAATTTTAGACATGAAAATGTCAGTGACACCAGCAAGGCTTTCCGGAGGCATGATTCATCTGGCCTGTTTTACACGCCTAAATTGAAAGAAGATGAATTGTGCCCTAGAACTGCTTATCACTGTTCAGTTACTATAAAAGGATTTTAAACTGACTACCCTAGATGTAGAAATCTGCAGTGTACTTTTTAAGAGACATATTCCAGTGCAACGCATAGGAAAGTGCACATTTCAGAAGTACTCCAGCTCCTTCACTGTTGGATTAGTCATGAGCACTACCAGCTCTCACATCAGTTTCCATTGCATTTCTACAAAGGCACAATCAGGTTCCAGCAGTCACTCTCTCCGCTCTCTGAGCAGGCACCTCAGTCTCAAATCTGCGTAGACACGTTAGCAATGAAAGACAGGACTCGTTAGCAAGGACACACATGCATCTGCACATCAGTAAATGTTCTGTCCAATGTTTTGCAGCTCTGCTACCACATAATTGTTCTTAAATCCACCCCTGTGTCTTTATATTTAACAGATGTCAAGGAGACAATCAATGGGAAAGATGTCCGAAAGAAATTGTGTGGTCCAGCAAAGAGAAAGTAAACCTTAAGTAAAACTAAATTAAAATAAATTTTGGTTTTTTCTCTCTATAGTACAAAACATCTTGTGTGACAGAGGAACAGACAACTTGTCTTTGTTTTAATAGCACACGTTTCTTAATTTACTATTTAATCCAATTATATAATTTTAATCCTTAACAGATACTGTCTCTGCAGATAAGAACATATGTCCCAGTCACTTGACAGTTTGCCTGTCTATTTCCAAACACCCACTGTGACAGAGGACCAGAATGGGAACATATTCCCATAAACTGTGAATGGGGAGGTGGCATCTCTCTGGCACACACTGCACAACCCCACGCTGCTGTTCGATTTATCTTTTCCAAGAGTGAAAGAACTCTTATTTCTTAGTAAAGTATTTCAGGTGTCACAATTGCTAGTGAAAAATGCTGCACTAATAATAAATGTTGGCTAAATCTTGTCTAAGCATTGATACAGACCTTACGCAGACGTTAAGAAGTAGACAGCATGATACAAGACTTTCCTTGGTGGGGCAGAATAAAATAATTTTCACACTAGTGATAAAATTTTCACACTGGTGAGAAAATAAACTTCCTTCAGAAGGAAATACTCATGGAAATCCAATGTGTCTAAACACTTGCGTTGGTGGCCCTGGATCCTCTCTGCTGCTGCTAGTTGTGTGAGATTTCCCACAGGCAGGTAATATTTAATGAAAACATTTACACAAAAGGGAAAAAAAAACAGACCAAACAAAACAAACAACAACAACACAAAAACACAAACCAAACAAACGACAAACAAACATGTTTGGGGCTTGGCTTTCTTTGCAGTATGCTGTTGTTGTTTTGCTTCAGGTTTTAGCCGTGATTAAGCTGCCACCACAGAAATCTTAGCCAAATGCTAGAGTGACTCAGGTTATCAACTCATGCCCCTCTCTCTTGTTTCTGTTCCACCCCTTTTGCAGTGCAAAGGCTGTTCCCTTCCCCCAGTCATCCATGGCCCCGGTGGCTTTATTGCAAAGCCACCACTAACTTTGGCTAGCTTGAATCTGGGATTGTTACACATTTATTCCTATGCTCGTTTTTAGTGTGGATTCTGAGAAATTAGTGTAAATATAACATATGGTCCTTTCACTGCTTGACCAATGTACGCAAAGCCAGTTGTCTTCAGGTAGCATGTGACACTCCTGTCTTTCCTACTACCCAGATGTTATGCTGTTTCTGTCATAAGGTGATACGTTAGGGAAATGAAACCACTGGTTTCATTTCTTTGCACTGCATTCTGCAATACTTATTTTAAGAGTTTTAGAGCACACTGTCCAAGGCAGGAGTGGAAAGAAAAGAAAAGAACTGACAAATCCAAAAAGATTAGGCTCCCGTCATGCTCGGGAGTTTGTGGAATGAGTTCCAGGCTTACCCTCCAAACTGGGCAAGTGCTGTTGCACTAATCTGACTATTCCCAGCTCTGCAAGGAAATATGATTGAAGCTTTGGTAGGCAGTGACGAGAGCCTGAATGCAAAAGACACATGCATGTATTTCTGGTCCTAGTACTATTATGTATTGTATACCGCTGACAAGTTGTTATTACATCACTACCAATGGCTGGTCACACAATCGGGTCACCTTTAATTCTTGCATATTACATCTGATAAAGATGACAGTTTTCATTAATTCTACTTCCTCGTGTCTCTTCTCTTAATCCCCTTTCCATGCCACAGAGGCACATACACACCAGGATTCCAAGTGCACAGGGATTATATCTAATGTCTTTTTTAGGGTCTCATGCTCCTTAAATTCAAATTTCAGTTCTCTCTTCCTGAAAATAAATGCATGACTTTTGTTGCACAAGGAAAAAAAAGTCCTTTTTACAATTCTGATCTGATGCATTTTGCACACAAGGCGGACAAAGAGATTTTTCCTTGTGTGGCTACTCTCCTGGGAATGGGAGCTGACTCCATTCTACCTAAGCCTAGTGAAGACTGAGCGAGAAGTCTGTCTGGTTTCAATGTCTTTTCTGTCTGATACAGTCTTTATCACTGTCAGATGATCTTAAAAGCTCACATGCCCTGCCTGGGGTTTTTATTCAGTTCTTCAGCACAAGAAAAGCCTAAAGGCAGGATGAATGTTTAAAGCCATGTGGAGAATCCAGTGGTATTGCCAGTCTTTTCTGAGTGGCAGCAAATTTGCTGGGTTATAAAGCTTGGAGATGGTGCCAATGTTTGCATAAAGACCTCACATTATAGTCTGGGAGCAGGCAAATGGAATGGGAGTTTTTGGCTCAGGATAAACAAAACACAAAGAGATATGATAAATCGTGTCCTACATAAAAACCTGAGCAAGATGAAAAGTTGTTAGGGGCAATGGAAAGAACGTGGTGCCAACTGGGATCACAGCTCAGTGGGGACAGGGACATTCTTTTGCATTGCAAAAGGATGGGGTGGAAACTCATTGAACAGACAAGCTTGTTTTGAGTATGTCTGGCTTTCAGATCCCCAAGTAAGGCCCTCGGTGGCACTAAAGTTGTGCAGCTGGTAGCTGGAGTTCAAGTTTTATCACAGGGTATACCTTAAGTTCTAGCTGACTTACTAGATGGGACCGCAGATGACAGTCTCCCTGTCTTGAGGGAACTCAAACACTGCAGATCCATCTGTAGCATTTTTTCACCGTTTTAAGAGACACTTTTCCAGGCTGCGGAGATACAGACAGATCCCTTCAGTGAGGTTTGGGATCTACCTCAGGCTGCAGGACATGCATGCAAGAGTTCACCTGGCAAGTGGGATAGGCTGGAGAGCAAGCCTGTATATGTTGTAGGACCCTTACCTCACCTTCCAGTGAAACAGGAAGCCCAGGAAGTGTGAAACAGGGCCCAGGAAGCCTCAGTGCTGCCAGCATAGGGAAATCAGGAGAGTGAAGAAGGTAGTACAGTGAGCTGTGGTTATGGATGAGTTTAGCCTTTCCTTAATGCCTGAAAGCCACAGATCTTTTGTATCTGAACCTCAGTTCACAAGGGTTTTCTCCAGTGCCCGGGGCTGGCTTGGGTAAAGGTAGTGCTGATGACACTAAACTGCATGATGAGGTGAACATGTCGGAAGGGAAATTCATCTTCCAGGGAGACCTGGACAGGCTGGAAGAGTGGGCCAGCAATAACAGTATGAAGTTTAACAAAGGCGCTGTACCTGGGACAACATAACCAACAAGCCCAGTACAAGCTGGGATCTGATGTGGCTGGGGAGCAGCCTTGCTGAAAAAGACCTGGGGGTTCTGGTGGACAACAAGCTGAACATGGCTCAACAGTGCACCACTGCAGCAATGAAGGCAAATCGATCCCTGGGCAAGGACACCACTAGTAGAGGTAAAGATGTGAACATCTCACTCTACTCAGCATATGTCAGGCCACACCTGGCGTGTCCTATTCTGGCCCTCACAATTCAAGAAATATGTGGACAGACTGGAGAGGGTCCAATGGAGGGACACAAAGACAATCAAAGGGCTGGAGGACCCACCCTATGAGGAAAGATTGAAGGAGTTAGGACTCTCCTCTCTGTAAAAAAAGAAGGCTGGGTTGGGAGGTATCTCATCACAGTATTCCAGTACCTATAGGGCAGCTACAAAGAGGACAGAGGCTTTCCCTTCACAAGGAGCCACATGAGGAAGACAAGGGGCAGTGGATACAAGTTGCATTGGGAGAGGTTTCGTCTCAATGTAGGAAATAAATTTTTTACAGTGAGAACAATCAGTGACTGGAACAACCTCCCCAGGGATGTGGTGGAGTCCCCATTGCTGGAGGTTTTCAAGATGCAGTTGCACAGGGTACTAGATAATCTCATCTAGGCTTCCTTTCTCACTAAAGATTGGACCAGTTGATCTTTCAAGGTCACTTCCAACCTGGGCTGTTCTGTGGCTCTAGGATTCTACAACAGTGGCTGGTATTTCAGGTAGGAGATGGCCCACTTTGCCCATGGCAGAAGAGCTAACAGGTGCTTTTGCATGTGCACCTGCACGCTACCTGCACCCTGTGTAACTTACTCTCTGTGCTGCTGCTGCTGCTGCTGCTGCTGCTGCTCTGGAAGATCTGAGACCTATGAGACTGTGCCCTGAGGCTCTTTCAGCAGTGTTTCTTTCCAGCTCTTTCATGACGAGCCCCTCCCCACAGCTCCCTTCACTCTGATCTTTTGGTCTTTCTGCAGAAGAAAACATCACCTTCTTTATCCACACATCAACAGTTCAAGAGATGCAGGAAAGCTGGGAGCATCCCTCCCATGGGGGAATATGGGCTGTCTTGGGGGAAACGAGTAGGTTTGAGAGGATATTAATCCTGTATTTCAAGAGTATGAGGGAATCTCCTTGAAGGACAGGTTGAAGGAAGCAAATGAGGAGACATCTTCCCCAAGAACACATTATGTCTGCTGTACAGTTGTTCTTGTTATACAAGTGTCGACCCATTTTCAATCATGCTAAATGGATGGCAGTAAGCTTCAGGAGCAGCTGATTTCTTTCATCTGGGAAAACATAAATTCTTACAGTATGTTTGAGTGCTGTTGTATCTTTAAGTGGAGCCTGAGGGGACAGGCTTCCATAAAAACACAATGAAAACCGTATGTGGGTAAATATAGCTTCTTGAGCTCTCAAACAATTTCCCATCCAAGTCTGTTTTATCAGTTCAACTTCCCTAAAACTTTTTACAGAGCAAGACTGGTTTATCATTTTCCACAGTGTTCTTAATCACCTATACCCATACAAAGTTGGTTTAGGACACGGTCAATCTGGTTTGATAGCGTTTTACATCTCATACCCACCGCTGTAAGCTGCAACATGAAATATGAACAGGAATGCATCGAGCTCCACATTCAGAAGAATTACTTGAATACATTATATTTCTACATTTATTTCATGTCTTTCTGGGGTGGAAATCATTTCATGTTTCTGAATTTCTGTGTTTATTTTAATGAGTTGTTCATTGCTGTCATGACTAAACTACTTGGACTGAAATATTTGGTATCTAAGCAGCTGAAGTAAAAAGGAAATAAATTCATGTGCACTCACAGAAGAGAAAATATTTTCTAGAAGTGAAGAGAATAAACAGCAAGAAAGACAGAAAAGGCTGAAGGGGTTTCCCAGGAGAAGCAAGGGAAATGGTGCACTAATGAGCATTGAAACATTAGTCACATCTGCTGTAGAGTATAAAAAAGAGGGGGGAGGGTGCGTATTCTGTGTGTACACCCATGTGAAGCTGTGAATTTGCAGTGAACCAGGAAATTCGCTGTGAATCAGGAAAATACAATTATAAAGTTTCTTCCTCTATACTTTTTAGAATCATCTTGTTTTCAAAAAAGTCTCAGCTTTTATTCTATGAACATTTTTTTTTTAATATGATGCTCATGTTTATCTATTATGGTGCCCATTTTTACTTCTAATCTACAAATAGAGTTCTCTGCTGACAAGACATCACTTGGACAGTACACTAACATTTGCAGAAATATCAGTAAAAATACCATAATTATGCTAAAAGCAACACACCTGACAAGGTTCCCTTTAAAACTATTCTGTAAAACGTTTTTAGTATTATTTTACAATAGACTTTAGAAATATCAGAGGATCATTTTATATATATATATTTTGAAGTTGCATTGCAGACCAATCACAGGCAGCCACAGCTGTAAAGATGGCACTTTTGAAGTGTTCTCATCACTTCTTGGGGCAGCAGAAACTGCACGTGGAGTTGAGACTCTGCAAACACGCACATGCTTTCCAAATAAGAAAAGTACATTCTTCTTTTTATCAGCTACCAACTGTGGTCCCACACAAACAGAACTGAGCCACTTTGATAAGCAAGAGCAACCTTTTCATACATTTATATAATGCATAGGCTATAACTAGTTCTTACCTCCAAAGATCCAGCAGCTGACCAGGTACAGAAAACCAGTTGTCTTCTAACCAGTTTAAAGCTTCCTGTGACTCTGTCCTACCCCAAAATGCCACGTTCTGTTTTTATTTCTTTTTTAAATACACTTCTAAGATGACATGTGCTTTATTTCTAGTCCTCTATAGCACAGAAGTATAGAAAGGAAGTCCCTTAGGAGATGAGGGGGTTTCATAACTGACTGAACTTGCTTCCTCTTTTATGTTTAAATGAAACTTCATTGTGAAACTGTGTACTGTTAAAATAGCTGATTGCAACACACTCAGTCCAGGCAGATGGACCTCTCACTATTAACTGCTATACAAAAAAATAACTTGGTGAATTGAACAGCTAGAACAATCTTAGTGAAACTGTTCAGTTGTTGACAACTTACACTGTACCCCATTTCAAGCATTATCTATCACTCTCCTTTTAACTGACACAGCAAGACACCTGGATATGTCGAGACTGTCGTGTCAAACAGGTAGGAAAAGCAAGATGCCAAAGCAGAAATGCATGTCACAGCATGCCTGCTTTGCTGCCTGCAGACCCTTGTACCCCTCAGATTGCCCCTAACAGCACAGCTCGGCTGGTTTATCAGGTTTTGCTTGGTATCCCTAAAACTTGTCACAAAGAACATTAATTAAGAAGGAGGTGCATTTGGTACCTCAGCCCCTGACGTACCCGGACAGGCAGCTTCTCTTAGCAGGGACAGGACATGAAAATATAATAACCTTGGGCAAGTGTGAGTTCAGCCTCCAAGCCTGAGGTGTATTGACAGTACATATGGCTTTGAGTTCAGTGTTGCGGCATTCCTTAAAGGACAGAGGATATGTACTGTCTGAAGCACGTAGCTGAAAGGTTTGAATTGATCCCAACAGGATGTACAGAATTTGCTTAAAAAGGTATTACCAGGCATCCATACATTGCAAGAAAAAGAAAAAATTATATTCACTCTCAATGTATTTTAACTTCCTTATTGAGGACCTATTTCTTAATTTATTTATTTTTTTCTCAGAAGCCTCCAACTCTGTCAGACAGAAAATATGTTGTAGTATAATGCTTCTGTTAACATAATTCTGCTAAATATTTCTGTGATATGATACACAACCAGGACTACTATCCAAAGTCTTAGCCATAGGCATGGAAAAAATACATATGTCAGTCTGGCCCTACCTAGACATCCCTAGCTAATTCATAGAACAATTTAATCATATAATATTATACCTGATCAAATGCTATGCTAGGATTAACATCTAAAAAGCACAAGAACTGGACAAAATTGGCAGTTTAATGCAAATCTCAATACATATCTTCACTGCAAAAAGCATTCCCTGTAGAAACAAAACTACTGTAGTAACCAACAACTCCTTCATGCTTAACATTAACATTAATATTATTGTATTTTTTTCTCTAATCCTTCACCAGTCCTATGGACCAATCTCAAGCCTTTTCAAATTTATTCTGGTCCAACACTTTTTTGGTGTTTCCATTATCTGGTTGAAATAGTATTGAGAGGAGCAAGAAATACATCACTAGCAAGTTTTACCTCCTCTGTAGACCCACAGAGCAATATGTACCTAGGAGCTCAATATTTCTTGTTAGACTGCTGGGAAATAACTTTGGTAGTATAAAAAAATCAGTTCTATAAAGGTTGTCAGCGAGTTTTCAAAATATATTTCAAATCACCTAAATCCATGTAAAAACAGAAATATAAAAATTGACAGATTTTTGAAAGTAAAAACTGCTTCCACAGCCATAAAAGCACAGCTATCCAAAACCACTGAAAAATCAATCTACTTTTATATGGATACCTAAATATGGATTTCAGACTTACCTTCAGGCACCTACATTTGGCAAAAACAAGTGGCCTTTTTTTTCCCCCAGTTATGCGCATATGATGTTTTTAGCGCTCTAGAGGAAGTAAAACACTGTCCATATTTCTGCCGAGTAGCTATCTGTGCCTGTGGAAGGGAGATGTAAAACTGTCATTTTTGATCATATAAATTGCACATTAACATCATGGCAATCTAGACTTTGGGGACACTCATTTATTCAAGTGACCTTCTCCCTGTTCACTCATGACTTTGGGAGGGTTATCCGCATCTAAGAAGCATTGTCATATATGAATTTTTATGTTGTAGCCTATCAACTGCTGAGTGTAGCGCTCTGCGGGCTAGATTCAGAGTTGAAGGAGTCGGGACACTGCTCGATGTAGCAGCACCGGCCCCCTTTTGCAAAGATCCCCACAGGCGCTGTGCCTCCAGCACCCAGTGGAATAGGTGTGAGAGGAGAGGAGAGGGAAAGCTTCAGCAGCTCAGGGGGTCATTTGCTCAGTCAGTCTCTTCATCTGTACACGTAGCTCAGATTGTCCGAGGCCACGACAACTTGTTTCTCTCAGTGCACTTTGCTACAAGTCTCATGCATCTGTTATCCCCATCTCCTCCCATCCCCTCCTGCAAACAAAGCACATTTCAAGTTTCTCCTATTCCCAGGGAGTTTCCTCTAGGAATCTGCTTTAATTTTGACCCTATCTTAACTTTCTATTTCAGTTCAAGAGTTTCTTTTCAAAACACATCTGCCAGTTGTATCCTTTCATTGTGCTTTGGTTTACGTCTTGAAGCACGTGAAGCAGATTCCTTTTGGAGGAAACTCCACACCCCAGGACCATACTTGAAATTTGCCATGGGTAAGTTTCCTCCTGGGGTTTCACGGGACCAGGGTGGAGCCAGTCCAAACCAACCTCCCCCGAACACACACACCATGGAGGGAGGGTTTCAGCACCCACTCTTTTGCTGTCCACATCTGCTCTGA
This sequence comes from Columba livia, assembly GCF_036013475.1. Taxonomy (NCBI): domain Eukaryota; kingdom Metazoa; phylum Chordata; class Aves; order Columbiformes; family Columbidae; genus Columba; species Columba livia. Next base: position 103,216,219 of record NC_088602.1, on the reverse strand, counting down.
ATGTGATGCACTATTGGCTGATGCAAGCAGGTCAGAAAAACGCTTTCAAGGGACCCATCTATACGCCAGTACCAGACAGTTTATTATTTCTTTACAGGGTAACATTGCCCACCAATGTCATTCCATGGGTGTGTCTCAATATGTTGTAACTGATAATGCTGTACTGCCAGAAACACATGACAAGGCTGAAGTTCCTTCTTTATAGACACAGGCTCCCCCACAGAGGTTTAGGATAAATAAAACTCCGCTTAGCCTGGGCCTGTTTTGTCAAACATTGCTAAGGCAGCTGCCTGTCACTTGTAGGTAAAATGTTTGTATTCTAGAAATTATAAATTGGGAGCCTTTGAGAGGACCAATATTCCATAGCTTTTGTTAAAATTAATAGTAGGAATAAGAGCAGAAAATAAATCTGTTTTCCCGTACATATACTCAAGCAGGTATGTACACAGTAAGCACTCTCTGCATTAGCTACGCCTATACCATTAACTAGGAATTTTGAAATTCAGAAGTTTAAAGATAACATCTTAAGATTATCACCTAGTTTATAATTTCTTTGTTCCATATGACAAAGGGGATAATTTAAATCCCTTTGGTCTTTCCAAATGAAGAGGTTATGGGAAAGAGATAAGCACATTATGTAGCACTCCATCATAAAGAACAATCATGAATGATTTGTGTTCCTTACAGCAGCAAAATCAGTTATATTTCAAGTTTCCCAGTGTGCCAAACTTGATTAGAGCCTGAAACTCAGTTTCCAATGCATTAATTACACCAGTATAATTAATTATTTGAGTAAAAAATAAGTCTTTAAACAGGGAAGAAGCCTCCATTGTACTCCGTTTTCTCTTTCTTCATTGCTGGTAGCAGAAAATGGATCAATGTAATTTTCTAGGTAAAATGTGACGATTCTCATCTTCCAAATGTGTGCTAGGCAAGTCTGGTTTTGAGAAATCTCAGGCTGAAGAGAGTCTCCTGGATCATTTACTCCAGCCATCCACCTGTTATGTAGAAGAAAGGTGGATATGGCATCATTCTCCTCTTGGCCAGGTGCTTCCAAGAAGGAAAAAAAGGAATGGATGCACAGAGAGCCTTGCTCTTCTGGAAAAGGTGGGGGAATTTTGGAGAGCACCCGCATTTACTGCTTCCAGCTGCTCACTGGCAGTGGCTGCCCATGCAGCACCAAGAAGTCTGTCTGTGCTTGGGGCCCAGAGCCTCAGCTCCAGGAATCCAAGTCAGAGAGCACAGCACCTTCCACGTGGCTAAAGCAATCAGGTTTTACACACAGAGTTTGATGCTTTAAAATTAAACCGTCATTTTGTCATACAAATGACCATTAAATCTTTTAGTTATCTACAGAGGCAAGGGCCATGAATTTCCTGATTTCTTGTTGCATTATAATATGTTTTTTGTGCTTCAAGTGACAATGTAATAAGGAATATTTGCTGCCTTATAAGCTCCTCCTAGTCGATAAAATATACAATTTATTCTCATGTTAAATTTCATTTCTCTTTTGTGGCTCACATACATATTTTAGTTATATCCAGTCATTTCTATAGGTTCAATCTATGTGAAAATCAAGAAGAAAAAGCAAGGCCTTTGATATGAGAAAATTATAAGCAAGGCCATCACACTCTTCAATAAAATCCCCAATGCCAGAGCGAGTTTTCTATGAGAAAAGACGGCAGTATTGTACACAGCATTTTGAAGCTGTTCTACGTTACGTTCGCAGCATTAGTATTTTCTAGTAATGAACAGCCAGTTAATGAAGTCTGTTCAGTTCGTGTTCTTTTCTCCTCTCGCTAATTTACATGAACTAGGAGACTGGTCTTGTCACAGTTTAGAAATCTTTCCTTCCGATCTTAACCTCTCTTGATCCATAATCCTTTCTTTACCTTTAGCTGTCAAACTGTTCTGCCCATATTTTTTTAAGGAAGGTCATTAATAATGCTGTGCCGATGTATTCAGAATAAAGTCCCTTACTGTACAAGGGATCCCATTGATGGCAGAGTATATTGTGCTGTCCATGCATAACCACATATGGGCACATAAGCATATAAGCACTGTTATTTAGTCTGCAGTGCATGAATGACAAGTGGCCTGTAAAGCATCAGAAGGCAGTGTGCTGGGCAGGCTGCCCTCTTTCCATTGTCAATGTCTGGCCGAAAACCAAAAAGTGTGTTTTTTTTTTCCTTTTTTTCCCTCTCTTTTCCTTTTTTTTCTCCTCCCCAACTAGTAGCATGATAACTTAGAAATAGATGGTTAAAAAAATCTAAATGCCACCTACTTTTTAACACCCCTCTAGCCTCAAACAATAATGAGAATAAAAGATGGTCCACAATGTATAAATATGTAGATAAATATTTACTGAAAAACTGATGTACCCCATGAGCAGTGTGTAGAGCTTGCTCTCTGCTGCTGACTGAAATACCTCAGGGTATGATGCGTTTCAGCCAGCAGCAGAGAGCAGCTTGAACCAGCAGCACAGTGGGTAGAGCGCAAACCTCAACCACTCTTTAAGCAATTAAGTGTATTCTTCCCCAGCTCACCAGCCAGCTCAGCTAAAGGGTTTATCAGCAGTTATAACCCTGCTTATGTTTGCACCTTCCAGATCTTTTTAGGCAGTTTTCAGGGGTCATTTTTTAAGCTTTCCAGGATGCAAAGACATCAGTTCTGCACCTTTCATGGAATTTGTGTTGTGGTAGGCCTCATTCATTTCTTTAAAAGTCTGTTTTCAAAGAAGAAAATCAGCAGTAACCTTTTTTTCCTGGATTTTTCCCCAACACACATCATTTATTTGTAGGTGTCTAAACTTCCAAAATATGTATATATAATCTGAAGAGTTGGTGGTTTCTCCTGATTTTAGTTTTATTTGATGCTTTTCATACATTGAAAACTTTAGGTGCTTGAAATTCATATAAATCATTTCTGCAAACAATGAAAAAATGTCACAATTATTATCTTATTCGTAAACCTGAGTGTGCTTAGCAAATAGGAATGATCAAGATTAGTATTTCAGGTGGCAAACAAATAGATCAGCCATCCCAGATCCCTGCATTTCAAAGCATGTCCTGCAGAATAAAAAGGTGCTTGAGCCCCTAACTATGTCAGATCACTTCCTACTGCAGGAATACCAGAGGGATGTTACAATGCATCCTTTGCTTCACAAGTCTGGAATGATTAACCACATATGCTCACTTAATTAGGTAGCAGCTAATTACATCCTATGTATCAGATAGAAAGACACATCATTGGATTAGTAATAAGACTAACCAGTAGGTCTGGGAGGAACTATTTATGCTGCTTGGAACACAGTTCCACCTTTTATTGAAGGAGTCTTTGTTCAGACGCAGTGCCTAGAACAGAGACTCCAGCAGCCCACAACACCATCCTAGGGAGAGGGTAGCAGAGCCTGAAGTTGTTTTACCGATGCTGGCAGAGCAGGGTGTAGCCTACCTTTCCCTCCTCCCCTTTTTCTTTCTTCCCCCAAGAACCTTTTTCTGCTTTTTTGCCTCTGGGTGAGCTCTAAATTCCCTTCTTAGCAGGTCTCCAGATTCGATAAGCTCTAAGCCTCAGCAAATCCCAGCTGATAAGAGGAGGAGCTTCTTTCACCTGTCTGCACCTTGAGGACAAGAAAGACTATTCATTGCTGCAGGACTAGCTCAGTACAATATTAGCAGTTTTCTTCCTGGCTTTGTGTCAGATTCCCACTGTGGCTAGACAAGACTCTCTGGGACAAACCAGGATTTTCTGTGTAATTCCAAAGGAGGAACTAGTTAATTTATAATATAAAAGTTTCAAATGTTATTTTCAAAGGCAATACAGATTGCCTGGAACACTGCCTACCTGAATCCTGCCATATGATACATACTCTAATTCCAATGCTTGCATTGAGCCTTTGTTAAAAATAAATCATGCGTCACACTGCTAATGTACTTCTTGGTTCAGTGACAGCTAGTCACTAGTGGTAAGGTTTTAAAACGAGGCAAAGAGCTTTTAACTGGAAAACAGGATTGAGCAATAGATGGGGCGTTTCTTCTTCTATATTTTTTTACTCTACTTCAGTGTAACATAATAAAAGTGAAGGCAAACAAGCTACTAAGAAGGGATTTTTTGGATAGTGTATCAAAATACCACAAAAACTGAAGAAACCTAAGAGGTATTACAGAGACCTGGTTACATTTGGTGTATTGGCACATGTCTGTAATTTCTAGGCAGAGCCATCCAGTGGTAACTGCCTGAATTTCATGTATCTTTTTCTCAAGTACTGGCTCGGTCTTTGACTGTGATTTCCACATCCCTCAATTCTCATTCTTTCATCTTTCCAGCAACCAACATTTTCAGCTGTCTCAAATTCTCTGCCAGTAGCATTCAATTGAAAATTGTGCCTGCATTCAGGCACTGGTTTTACAATGGAGACAATCAAGAAATTTTGGAAGCAGCAACAGAAAAACCAGTTGATCCACAGAGTACTTTTAACAAGACAATAATAGAAAACCCTCCTGCACTTTGGTCTATATAAATCAGATGCCAGCAAAACACTGCCCGTGGTTTTGTTTGAGTTAGGGATTCCTGGGCAACTGTTTCATGAACAAAAAAAAAGAAAAAGCAGCAAATGTTACAGGCTGGAATGACCGCGGACAAATCGTCAGTTCCGTCTGCTAATGAAACGATGCTCATTGGGGCATGAGACCTGGCAGAGGGGGTAAGAGGGAGGAATGGTACCACGAACAAGTTTCTGAAAAGCAGAATGAAAGCTAAGGGTCGCTGAGTTTATTTTTTGAAAGAGATGGTTGCTGGTAAGGGGCAGAAAAACATTAAATCAAACAATTATACAGGCACAGAGAATCAAGGAGTTTTTTTCAGATGGAAGCTAAAACTGAGATCTTGCAAGAAAACTGATAGCAAAAGGTTATTTAGTTACATAAATATGAGAAAAACAATTTAAGAAAAAAGCATTCAGTGTTTTCTGAAAACAAATATATTTGCTTTAAGGTGGAACTCAGCTGGGTTAATGAAAAGTGTATGTTTGACATGGTGCTTGGAAGATTTTCTGAAGACACATATACGTACTCAGGAAGACTGCAACAGAAACAATACAAAGATTTAGGAACAAGGCAGAACATTTTAATTAAAAAAAAAAAAAAAAGAAAAAAAAAGGACATTATGAGCCACCAATGTGTCCTTTTAAAAAGAAGGCTAAAATCATTTTGTGCTGCATTAGACAGAGCATTGCCAGCAGAAAGCTGAGCCTTCCCCTCCACTCACCCCTGGCAAGACAGATCTGGAGCACTGGGTCCAGTGGTGAGCTCCCCACAATGAGACGTGGACATACTGGAGCGAGTCCAGCACAGAACTGCAAAGGTGATTAAGGGACTGGAGTACCTGACATAAGAGGAAAGGCAGAGAGAGCTGGGACTTCTCAGTCTGGAGAAGGCTCAGGGGGATTTATTCATGCACATGAATACCCGATGGGAGGAGTAAAGACAACAAACCCAGCCTCTTCCAAGTGACAGGACAAGAGGCAATGAGCACATACTAAATACAAGAAATTTCATGTAAACATAAGACACTTTTTTACTGTGAAGGTGATCCAACACAGGAACAGGTTGCTCAGAGAGGCTGTTGAGTCTCTGTCCTTGAAGATACCCAACTGGACACAGGTCTGAGCAACCTGCTCTCACTGACTCTGCTCTGAGCAAGCACATGTTTGGACCAGATGATCTTCACAGGTACCTTCCTGTCTCTGCTGGTCTGTGATTCTAAGTAAGGAGGTAGAAAATACAGTATTTTGCACAAAAGACAATAAATGCCTCTCTGTGAATGTTTGTTGCTACTGCAACATAAAATAACAGTGATGTGTGAAAGCACATTGATACAATACACAAATATTGTAAGCACAACAACACAATAGCTAACGGCTCATATGAAACTAGACGAAGAGGTAACAGAATAACCACAAAGGAGAAAAACAGGGACTAAAGGTAAATAAATATTTTTGTGCTCAAAGCAGCTTTTGATATTTGATAACTCATGATATATTGCCAATGCTGCCAACAACCTATATGTTTCTGAATGAGATCTATAAATATTGTATGACTAATTTTCCCAACTCATAAAATCACTTACTAGCAAATACTAGTTTACATAACAGTTTCAGGAAAACAAGACAATCTTGTGGATTTGGTCTCACAAAAGGGGAACAAACTCAAGTTATCTCAGCAACCACTAAGCAAAACTGGAAACCAAGAGAAAGTTAACCAAAGAAGGCAGCCACAGGCCAAGTAATTATATTTCCATAGCAGAACAAGTCTGAACGCTGGCATCAGTACTTGCAAAAGAGTGAAGGATTTTGGAAAATCAACAAGAGGTAGAAAGCTCAGAGGCTTCAGGACAATGTGGATAACACAGGTTTTTGTTTGTTTCTTTGTTCATTTTAAAGAAGCAATTATGAAACCAGGAAGAGTGGGAATAGCACCGACTAAATTGAAAAGTTTAACTCTTAAGGCAGTATTAAGGAACATTTGTATCTTTCTGGGTATTCTAGAAATGTTGAAAAATGTAGGACCATGCTGTCAGGCAAAGTTAGTTACTTTTTTTTTTCTTTAAATTGTTTATCTTTTGTTTTGAGTTATAGTTGGAATCTTTAATGACTTGATATAGATTTTTATGAGGAGAGAACTAGAAAAATCATCAGATATTAGATATGTTTAGTATTTGTGCCATTTCCTTTTTTGTCTCATATCACACCAAGCAGCACAAACATCATTAATTACAACACAGAAATTGTAATTTTAAAATTACAGTGATCCTACAGACATCTCTATCATCATCAAACTGAGTAGCCATTCATGCTAGGTCAGCTAAGGCAAAATAAAATAATAGAAGAAACTTACAAAATAATTATACACACCCAGATGTCATGATAAGATAAGGAACACTTAGAATCAGAGTATAATTCACATTCTGCTATGGATTTACTGCTACAAGTAACTAGGAAGTATTTCACAACCACCCTGACTCACCCATGTTTGATACGTGATTCAATCAATGGTCACAGGAATGTGTATCTAGCCTTGTACCAGCACAAAGTACTTTGAACGCAGTTATTTTTATGCCTAGGCAAAAGTCAGGATTAAGGCTGCTTGCTGCCCATAAAGCAGGTTGTTTGCTTATCACTCACAGACTCTGAACTGCAGAGAAAAGTGGTTATATTACAGATAATGTCCTCTGGTAGTCCTGAGGAGTTTTAGAGTATGACTGCTAAGGTCAACTGTGTAAAAAGACCTGGTCTCTAATGACTGCTCTCAAGGGCTGGACTTTGTTTCTTAACTGAAGAGTTTGAATCAGCTACATCACTCTAAAGAAAAGACCAGGAGAAAGTTGCAGGCCGCAGCTTCTCCAAAGACTCAGCTGTATCTCCAGCATGAAGCACAAGCTCTCCTGAAGAGCAGAAGCTGCTTGGTCACTGCCTTGCTGTCTTGCAGCTGTGGCTAAGGAGAGGACAGACAAGAGTTAACTTCAACTATTCTGTTCAATTCCCGCCAAGCAACATGACCTCTGCGGTGAACTGAGCAGGTCTGACCAGCTCTGCATAGCAACTGAAGGGCATTTCCAACCAATACACAAGTGTTAGAGGAGCTCAGGAAAAAGGAAAAAAAAACTATCAGCACCTTGATGCGCGACCCTGTCAGCTATAGGTTGATCCAATCCGTGCTGGTAGGCCAGGGTCCTCATGAAATGAGGAGAGGATCTGCCTCAAAGCATCACAGTGGTGTCTTTGTCCTGTTCTCTCAAAAAGTGATTGTTATGAAGCTATTTGGGAATTGAGAAGCTCTTTCCCCTGAAGACTTGAAGAAATCATTCTGCTTTTTTTTTTCCCACTTCTCCAGTCCTCAGGCCCACAACCACAGGTTATTGGACTCACCTGCTGCAGGTGGCAAGGCTCACGTTTAAAGGCACAAAGGTGAGAGTCTGGGTCTCTTCAGGTTTGCATTCATGAGATAAGATATATTTTATAAGATTTGGTAAGAAATGGACACTCCACCCCTGAACTGCTTCTTTGACAGAGCATATTCCAGTTCCTCATTCTTTACCTCCTGAGGTAAATGAGTGGAGCATTGCTCATAAAATTATAGAATGAACTTTCCCATGAAATTTGTTACAAACAAGATAGTCTCTGAACTCCAGTTGACAAAATAGAGGCAGAGTGACTCTCTAACAAATACAGTAACAACACACCAGCTACTCTACGTGCAGAAGGACACAACACATTCAGGGAAAATGGCTTCTCACTTTTCTTCCACAGCATCCTCTTCTTCAATGACAGATTGCATATCAGATTTCTTTGGAAGTCTGGCTGGTTAAAGTTTGCCTGATGAGGGCTATTTGCATAGCCATAAGATATTCTGCAGTATGTTTCTTTTAGGAGGTATTTTCTGTATAACAGTATAAATCTGATTTTCAAATTTTATGGGACTGGCCTGGAGAAATACTAATATTTCAAGCTAAAAATAACTTCTCAGAGTTAATCCATTTTGATTAAAAAAATCTCTCCTTTATTTGCCAAAACACATAGCTCTGAACTGACTTTAAAGCATCTGAAATGTTCACTGCTTAATTCTGTTATGCAATTCTTAAATCCATCCTCTCCTGTCCAGCAAGCTGTCATGAGAAATATGCTTTGTTAGCTGGGATCACCTGTTTCACATACACTATCTCAGTTGTCAAAATGATAGTAAGCAAAACCTTCTGCTGTGGTATATAAGGAAAACATAGCATTTCAGCTACACAAGAGCTCTTTGTTTTATATCAGGACTCTAATTATTATAAAATTTTAAAGAGGAAGAGGCAAAAAAAAAGATAAGAATTAGTCCTTCCAGAAGAATGTACAGAAAAGATCCTTTTATTTGAATGTTGTGTCTTCTGGGAACTTAAGGAGTTGCATAATAGAATGTCGGGGTGGGGGGGGGAGAAAGTGTGGTTGGTTGGTTGGTTGGTGTTGTTCTTTTTTTTTAATCTTAGACGAGGGTAATGAGGTGACCTTCTGAGTTCACTCCCAACCTAAATAATTCTATGAAAATTAATGGCATTAAACTCTTATAAAACCACTTACCACTTCATGCATGTTCATGTACACTGCGGTACTATTGTAATATAATATCTGGAAATACTACATTATTACACAAAGCTTTATAGATCTTTATATTACATGTATATAAGAAGACATTTACTAAATCACATATGTTATATACACATACAATAATTATTTAGTATTAATACCATTTATTTTCAATGTGCATATCACACTTTAAAATATTATTGGGAAGTAATAAGAGCTGTAATTCCTTGTGTTCCAAATGCCTCTGAAATTTCTAATCTCTCTGTCCTCTTGTTTTAGCAGACCCACATGCTCCACCATTAATCATCTGAGAACTGTGTACAAAACACACCATGGAAGTAGTGTTTTCTGTTTACCCACTATCTTGTTTACAAAAGTACAGCAAACAAAGATAGTAAGCAAAGATATCCATGACAAATGTATTTTGATGTTAAAATTTTAATCTAGTTTCTATCTTAAGTAAGCAGTGACAAAGCAAAGCAAAGCAAACAAATGCACATACAAACATCAGACACATTTTACAGCATCCACAGGAGAAATGTACATCTCCTTTCCTTCTTAAATACCCTGCAAAAGCTTCCTTTGACTGCAGGGGGAGCAAGAATTTTCCTAAAGTATTTTCAAACATTCGGCTGTGGTGCACTCACTGTGCAGTGTCTTGGTCATTAGCCAGATAAACGTTACTGCACAGAACAGAGAGAATAAACTATATCTATAGTATATGAAATCAATTGAGCAGTGTGTTGCCTCAGGCTGATTTTTTGTCCCAAATAATACAGTAGACATGAATATGTATAAAAGAGACTACGGTTAGCAATTAAATTTCTTTGTAGTATTATTATTATACCAAAAACATAATTTCATACAGAATAAACAGCTATAAATTTATCTTAGAATAATAGGAACCTTATAATGTCATTAGAAAGGCAATTTTTTTTCTACTTCTGCAATAAGCAGATGAATTTTACTGCTGCTACACTGATGTTCATCATCTGAATGTCTATCCTTACGATTTTATCTATGCCTTCAGTATCTTTTGGCCTAATTGCCTCCATAAGGAGTATATACTGACAAATCACCCTTTTGTAGTCATTAGAATGTTATTAAATTGCATAAAAGAATCAATCCAGCTTCTAGAAGTGAATGTACTCACAAGGATGACTCACAAACAAGGCAGATGGAGCAGTTTCCACCCTAGCTCTCAACTCTGCCCCTAAGGAGCTTCTGCTCCTGCAGAAGAGTGTTTTAACCTGGGAAGAACCAAGTGCCTGTGAGTAACCTGTTCTAATAATGAACCAAGAGCATTACTGAAACTAGACAGAAATTAATAACAAGTAGATGCAATATGAATACATAAATGCATTCTGTTAACGAAGCACTGCCAGGTAGACTGAAATGTTGAAGGCCCTGGAATATGATGGAATAACACAACTACAGTGTGCTGCAGTTATCGGCAACTTAGCCTGGGAAACATGAGCAGGAAACTATGTCTTGAGGTATATTAAAGAAAATCAGGAACCTGCTGTTGGAAAACCAGTCAGTATATAAGATTCACATAATTTGACCATGTACAGAACTGCATAATAACCTACTGAAATAGCCATAACTGACAGCATAGGTTGAGCCATCTTTACATTTCATACATAAACCTGTAATAAACACCTCCCACTGCCCAAGTGCCTGTGCTTTAGAATCAAGTATGCAAATCTGATTACTCTAGTTGACACTACTGATGTGTCACCTTATAGTCACTCCAGGGAAAGACAATCCTTACATTTGCCCCTGGTCTAGCATCCTGCCCTTCAGGCTTGGTCGTAATCCAGGTGGCTCTGACAGAAGCTGGTCTTAACACTAGAATTACCCTGAGCTGCCTGGACTGCAGCAGGCTGGGTCCCATGCTGGGTCAGGACTGTATGCTGAGCAGTTCATCCCCACCTTCCAGGAGAGGAGCAAGAACCGTTAAACCAGTCACTGTTTCAGTCTAACAATTTTCTTCTTTTCACGTGTTGTGCTTCTCCAGCATTGCACCAGGAATGTGCATTCTTTAGATTAGCTGTCCTAAGTAGTGCTTAAGATATGTAGTCTCAGCGGATGCTCACAAAGCACATGATAAATTATCAAAACGACAAACTCAGTCTTTGAAGATCAGTCCACATATACTCTTTCTCTGTCTGACTGGGATTTTTGCCCTAATGATATCTACTAGATATGTTTCAACTTTCTCGTGCTCTCCTCAAGATACTCTACAGTTTTTTTAACCTCACAACCTTTGCAATTCTCTGCTGCTAAAGATCACTTCTCTCTCAGGCAGCTTCATTGATACGTTGGTCGTCTTCCTCCGTTTTCTTCTTGTAGTTCATTTTAGTTGAGACTATCTGAGAGTTTTTTGTCTTCTTAGAGCTGGGTTGCTGTTTCTCCACCCCCTTAAGCATAGCTTTGGGGTTCTGCTTTAGCAATCCCAGCAAGAAATATATGCAATATCTTCCAAATTAATTTAAAGGAAAGGAAAGGAAGGGAAAGGAAAGGAAAGGGGAAAGGGGAAAGGGGAAAGGGGAAAGGGGAAAGGGGAAAGGGGAAAGGAAAGGGGAAAACAAGAAAGAAAGAGTTATTAAGAAGAAAAACTTTTAGGCTTCTGCAAAGCTCAGTCTTTTTCTGCACTTCTAAATACTGCTTTTTAAATGAAAACAGTTCATTTACCCCCAATATCACTCAGAAAGGATTTTTCTCCTTACATACAGAACCTCTAGATTCACAACATAAATTCGGGGTATTTTCATAATCTCTTATGGAAAGTATTCCCAAATACTGCTGGAGGAGTCAGCAAAACTGAGCAAGGCTTATATGACAATATCCAACAACAAATTTCTCCAGAATGTCTTCACCTATAAATCAGGCTCTGCTGGACTCTTCTTAATTGCTCAGTGATCTTCTGCAGAAGTAGTGGACTGTAAATATCAAGTCCTTGCTGGGACTATAGACTTTTTGTTTAAACACCCACACTCTTCATTCATTTAAGGAAATATCTAGAAAACTCAAAAATACCTAAAAATATTAGGCAAAAAAATAAGGGAAAAGTCTTAATCTGGCAGCAACTCTTAGGACTGGGTTATTCAATTACCATACCACGCTTTGCTTCTAGGTCTTCATTCCTTTATTTTGAACCATCTCTTTGGGTCGTATATCTGTGTAACTATTAATCTAGTAGCAATTTCCACCCATTCCTCACCTGTTAAAAACTGATGCAAAAGTTAAAAGCAGTGTCCTGTGCTCCTCTTCTAGTAAGAAATTCCTTGATGCTGTGAAATCTGAGGTTGGGGTTTCCATTACTTCTGAGTCCTTTATGACATGGTAATGCGAGTAACCACCACAGTTATCAGCAGTTCCACTTGGAATGTACATGACATTTGGACACTTAAGAGATTATCATTCTAACACACCAGTTTTTCTGATGAAGTATCTCTTCACACACATACCATGCTTCTGCGTAAGAATGTAGCCAAATTTACTAGCCAAGTAGCTGAAATTGTATGCTTTCCTAGCCGTCCAGTCTCTAAAATGGATGAATCACAGTACTCCTCTTTAGATGTCCACAGGGATCTGCCTTTTTGTAATTCAAAACTATCAGATGTTCTCCGATACCATTCAATCCTATTGCTAACCCCAGCCCCACAGAGGTATTTTTGATCTGGGTATTTAGGGCAAAGGTAACATCAGTGAATGACTGTCTCAGAATGATTTCGACACTGTCTCCATCTTCAAAATCTATATGATGGCCCCCTAAACTTCATTATTAAGCCCCTATAGACTATAAAGCACAACACAATTGCTAGAGCATTTGGAAACAGTGCAGGTAGTGGCAGCAGTCCTGAGGTCATTTTTTGCTTGAACTACTTCAGTTGTTTCAGATTCTGCCTGGAGACATCACATGGAAACTGTGGCACACAGTACTTCCGAAGAAAGGAAAACAGGTTGTTTAGCCACAGTTTAAGTTTCTTAAGAACTGTAATCCACGAGTATACCAGCTTCATGCTCTCCTCTGTGTCTCTATTTCATACTCCAACTTGTCTCTGTTTAGATTGCAGATGGAGAGGAATTGACGGCATGGGGTGATGTCTACTGACAGACCTGTCACAGAGTTAAAGGGAGTAGAGGGGGAGCACGGCTACAGGTACTCAGCAGTGAGCACTTGTTCACTTACGCTCAAAAAAGTCACAGAACCACAGAATCATGTGTTCTGGAAGGAATGTCTGGAGGCCAACTGGTCTTAGACCTGTTCAAAGCAGGCCCAGTTAGAGTAGGCTGGTCAGGCCTTGTCCAGTTGTATTTTGAGTGTCCTGAAGAATGGAGATTTTACAGCTTTCTCTGGGCATCTGCTCCACTGTTTGACAACTCTGTCTGTAGGAAGGGGGAAAAATGTTTTTTAAAAAAGCTGCATATTACTAGCCATTCCTTACATCTAACCAGAATTACATGTGTTCCAACTGGTGTCTCTTTCACAGAATCACAGAATCACAGAATCGACTGGGTTGGAAAAGACCTCAGAGATCATCGAGTCCAACCCTTGGTCCAACTCTAGTCCGTTTACTAGATCATGGCACTAAGTGCCATGTCCAATCTCAGTTTAAAAACCTCCAGGGACGGCGAGTCCACTACCTCCCTGGGCAGGCCATTCCAATGCCTGACCACTCTCTCTGTAAAGAACTTCTTTCTAATATCCAGCCTAAATTTCCCCTGGTAGAGTTTAAGCCCATGCCCCCTTGTCCTATTGCTAACTGCCTGGGAGAAGAGACCAAACCCCACCTGGCTATAACTTCCCTTCAGGTAGTTATAGAGAGTGATGAGGTCACCTCTAAGCCTCCTCTTCTCTAGACTAAACAACCCCAGCTCCCTCAGCCTCTCCTCATAGGTCTTATGTTCAAGTCCCTTCACCAGTCGTGTTGCTCTTCTCTGGACCCGCTCCAGCACTTCAATGTCTTTCCTGAACTGAGGGGCCCAGAACTGAACACAATACTCCAGGTGTGGCCTCACCAATGCAGAGTACAGGGAAAGGATCACTTCCCTTGTCCTGCTGACCACGCTGTTTTTGATACAGGACAGGATACTGTTGGCCTTCTTGGCCACCTGGGCACACTGTTGTTTCCTCTTGTCCCGTCACCAGGCACTTCCAAGAAGAGACTGGATCCATCTCCTCTATAGCCTCCCACAAGGTAGCTATAAGCAGCTGTAAGATGTGCCCTAGGCCTTCCTATGGCTGAGCAAACACAACTCTCTCAGATGCTCTCCGTACATTACCTACCAGTGCCCAAGAACTCCAGCTGCTGGTAACTAACCTCACTTTGCCTTAGAATATAACCAGAGTACAAAGAATCATCAAAAGACCTCTGTATAGGTGAGCTGTTCCATCACTTTTATGAGAGAAACACTCATTTTATGATGTAAAATTGAAAACAGCAATGTATTAAAGTTATTCTTAAAAACAGAGAGTATAGTTGAGTCCTCGTGACAATAGTGTAGCCATTAATATCACCAGAATTTCCCAACAGATAGCTAACATCTGATTTGATGATATAGAGGCTGAAGGTCCATGAGCAGCTGAGGCAATCTAAGAGGTTGCAGTTGCTGAGTATTTCATGCTGTCCCTAGTCTCCCCCACATCATCTCCTACTCATTCTTAACCTTTCCCATGCTCCTAGCTGTGGAAAGCTCTGCTTTTGCACCCGCTCTGGCACTCATTGCACTAAATGAGTCAATGCAGCTTCTTGGCAGAAAACAATCTGCTTTTATGTTGTCTGGGTATGTTTTCTGCCATATTAATGAGCTCAGACAACTCAAGAAGGGATCCAACAAAAACCAGACCCATTGCACAACAAGCAGAAACTGTGCACAGCCGGGACCAGGATAGTAGTGGTAAAAACACCATTTTTCAGGACCTATGTGCGGGTAGCTCAGTGTACCCTGTGGAATCTTGCCTCTGCTGGTTATTATTAGATAATTCAGTTCTGTTCTCTCTGAGGTCAACAGGAATGTGGTTACTGATTCCTGAGAAAGGCAGTGGCTGAGGAATGCAGCCTTTGGACCTGAGGGAACACTGTCCTTTACCTCTGCTCTGCTAAGGACTTGCTACATGACACGGGACAGTAATATAGCTGCTCTGAGCTTTTCTCCATATTTGTAAAAAAAACCCAAACTTCCACAAGAGGTTTTGTAGACACATGATATCAAAAGCTTTTGAAGTTCATGGACAAAGAAATGTATGGATCCTGGGGCCATCTAATTACCTAGAATAAATGACTAGACTAAAATATAATAATCAGTACTAAATTCTCAGTGCCCTTTCTGAGGATGTTGCACAGCAACTCAGCATGCAATAACCAAACTGAAACAGAAAACCAAAAGTATGCAGTCTATATTCTTAGGTCTACTAAATATGGATTATCCTTAATTAAATATATTTCTAAAAAATTAATACATATTTGATAGTATGCTTTAATAAACTATCATCCTGTACTCTCTGTGGACATATGGCACCTCTCACTTGAAACATTATATTTTTCTTCTGTGCTTTATTTCTTCTGTATTATATAAGAGCACAGGGTAGTGGAGGATTAATAGAATTTGTTTAAATCCAGTGCAGTGACAGTCTCAGGGTTCTCACACAATTCTGCTTCTTGTTTTTAATATCGTCACACATGGAAACCAGAGCCTGTAGAGTGCATCACTAAATTTTCAATTCTAAGCCTGGATTTAGAGACAAAAGCATCAAATATCAATATTCAGAGCAATTCACCTTTTTTCTAATCCTATTATTATACATAGCAATTTCACTTAAGCTTATTTTTGGAAATATGCATTATCCAGTGCAAAAAAAAAGATACATGTGAATAGATGCCCTGTATGAGCAGCAGTTGCTTTGCCTCTGCTAATTTGAAAGTGAAAGAACAGAATGAGCCTATGAGAACTGGTCATATAATCTGTTTATGAAGCACAAACTAGATTAACCCATTTGATAAAAATAATTTTTTTTTTTTTTTTAAATTTTGCAAAATACAGCTGCTACAAAACCAATAGAAAACCAACTCAGTTTTCATGCTCCCTTTCAATGCAGTGTACATTTTCCCTCAGGAGTAAATCTTGCAGTAAGTTGTCATATTTTTGTACGGAAGCTAGAAGTATCTCAGAGTTAAGGATTCTGAAGCACAAAGCGTCCACTATAACACTAAAGAATATTTCTATTTCTCTGAATTATTTATTTTAATTCCCAAGAATGCTTACTTTTCCTTATATAAAATTATTGAGTGGATTTAATTTCTGGTTTTCCCATTTTGATTTGAGTAATAATACACATGTAAAGCACTTTTCAAAGTGCTTAGTATTAGTAATCTTTAAAATGTGAATTTATTTCATCTAAGTTTTATTTTTATCCACCAGAAAGAGAGCAACTGCAATAGTGATTGCTCAGGGCTTGAACAGCATGAGAGTGATTCTAAATATAAAATTTCATTCACGGAAAACTATTGTCTAATATCAGGTCAAAAGTAAAGCATATCCTGCAAGACATTTCGTTGCTTCACCACAGTCATGGCTTCACAATAAAAATCTTCCTGCCAAATTGTGACAGAGTACTGCATGTGGACACCTTCCAAAATAAGCTGAGGAGACAGAATGTAGAGTTATTCGTACTAATCTCCTTCCCCAGGATCTATGAGAAGGTTCTCTGCATATAGGCACTGCAGCAGATGACATACATAAACACAAAGACATTGACAGCCAAGGTCATGATCTGCTCGTGTTTGCTGCCTGAGCCAGTGAGACAGACTGAATTTATCCACCTGTGCAGGCATATTCACTCTCACACATGCCATTCATCTTCCCAGTAGGCAAAAGGGTGTATGTGACAGCGTGACTCGTTATCTCGGCAGACTGTGCACTTTATAGGTACACCTGTTCCAGGATAGTTCAAAGTATTTGCCTGCAGCTCTTCCCGGGGGAACACAAAGATCGGACATCAGTAAGGAAGAGCAGGATTTGACTGCCAAGCCTCCTCTGTCACTATGACACGGAAAGGAAAGACACGTGGACGTCTGGCATTCACTCTTCAACTCACACTGTGTCACATGCTTGGAGTAGCCTGACGCAGTTACATTTTGTCCTTGAGGTCAATAAAAAATAATATGACAGAAAGAGCAGAATTTAATTACCAACATTCTACTGAGACTGGAGGAAAAAAAAAAAAAAAACAAAAACAACAACATACCAAACAAAAAAGAAGGTAAACAGCTGGGTTTATTTGCTACTGAAAATAGTTCTCCAGGAACCGAATTATGTTGTCTCTGAAAAATGCACTGTAAATATTTATGTGCTTAATGAATGTGTTTCAAGCATGTTCACTGCCCTAAAATACCCAAGAAAACAGTGGGGCTATATTCAGAGGTGGATAAAACTTCCACTCAAGTTCAGTCTGCAGAACAAGTGGTCAAAAAATTGCATGTGGAACAAGAGCACCATGTGCAGGAATCCACACTGCATAGGCAGTTGAAAATAAGTTCCATCTTCACAAATAGAACTGAATTCAACTTTGTTGTAATTAAGTTCTCCAAAATCAAAGGATGCCAGGCCCAAGATGTTTTAGTCCAGGATCTCTCCACTTGTCATAAATAATATAGACAAGGCTCCCAATTAGTACTTGCTAGATAAGAGCTTGATTTTTTTTTTTCTTCCCTTCCCCTCCCCCCCCCCATCATATATGTTCTTCAGCAGGGAATAGAATAGCTAACAACTTAGGCTGCACTGTGTAGACTTGCCTCGGTGAGATGTGAGCCAGAAGCAGAAGAAATTAGTCCACACAGATACCCATGCTCTTTCTTTTAAAGGAAAACTAATTCCGTTAAAACTATCTCAGCAGAGTGCAGCCTCACACCATCATACAGCAAAGGTACCACCACAGCTCCACCCTTCCTTCCCCTGCAGGCGTCTTCCTTGGGACAGTGTCCAACACCTGTACTAATAACTCTGCAAATAGTAATGCTCCTGTATTGTATAATACATACTACAGGAAAAAAATGTTCATTTCAAACACTGAATAGAAATGTAAAAGAAGGGAGAGTACACTGCTGAATGAGCTAGGAAGAACAGGCAATTCTCCCTAACTCTGCGTTTTCTAGTTTCAGTCAAAATTCTTCCTTATTCTCTCTTGCTTGTGTCTGTTTCAGGTTAAATAAATGGCATAGGTTATCACTGCCACCCCTCCTGTTCACAGCCCACGAAAACACACAGGCACTGCTAAAGAATACCCCCCCAAAAATGGAAGATCTGTACCTCCTAGAAAATTTCTGTAACTCAGTGATCTTTAGAAATTTTACATAGGTGAAGTAGTATTTCATGTTTTACATAAATATCAGTTATGATATTGCTTCCTCTCTTTTGGGAACCTGAGAGACTGCAATCTTTGCTGAAAATAGTCACGTCTTATCTTGAGATAAAATACATTCAAAACACCATATGGCAGTTTTTAGAAGAAACAGAAGAAATAACACAAACCCCACACTTTTCCTAGCAACTGTAGTAATGGATTCAGACTTAACTATGATCCCATGAGATTAATTCCTCAAATCACTAATCTATATGAAGATGCTGCAGTCTTGCATGAGCTTTACAAGCCAACTGCAGTTGTTGCCCATGGCTTTAGAGTAGGAGCTGCCTGCAGCATCGACCATGACAACTGAAGAAAGTAGAAGGGTCTCTTGCAAAGCCAGGAGGAATCATCATGACCTTCTAGTATGACTTGCTCTGGATCCTTCCCTATGGGTTGCAGCATGTCCTTGAGCAAACTGGTCTCTGAACTACAGCTTAAGTTCTAAGACACAATACCGGTCTTGGTTATAAAATTTTAGAACAAGAGAGAATCCTTCATAATATTTAGTAAGTGGTTCCAGTGCTTCATTCTTCTTACTCTTGAAAATACCGATCTTACTACTAAGATGCATTTGTCTCATTTCAGATTTTGTAATTACGGGCTGCAGCTAAACCCCTTGTTATCTATTACACATTAGCAGATAGCATTGTTCACATCCCAGCCAACGCTCCTAGATGCTAGCTCAAGTACTAACAGACAAAAAAGGGTATGTCAAAACCGTTGGGTAAGATGTCACGCAAAACATTACTAAGCGGCAGCAATCAGATTTTGCTGATCAGGCAGCAATGCCATCAAAACACCGCGAGTTTGGACAACTACCACTCATGGAGAGTTTCAGCAAAGACAAATCTATGTAATGGTTTCTCTGGGGGCTGACTTCTCATGTGCTTTAGTCAGCATTATTAGCTTTTGCAATTCTATCATGGGTGTTGCAACACCAGCAGTATTCTTGAAGCACCAGTTACCAACACATTGTGAGGAAGGAGGATCAAGATCTCATTTTTAAAAGTTAATATTTTTTGCTTGACATAGGGTAAAGCTTTGAAAGATGAAACAAGACCCTTTGGGCCTGGTAACGTTTTTCAGCCATCACCATGGCAATGGTGACTCAGTTTTGAATTGCATCCCTGGCAATGTTCGCTCTGAACAGAAAATTTCCAGTGGACATCCCGGCTTGGCACCACCCAAGCACCCATCCTCAGCGGCTGGATCTCGCCTCAGAACGGCAGAGCCGCCGGCCGGGCCCGCGAGCGTTTTTTTTTTCCGCCCTTTTCCCCAATTACAAGCGAAACAGGCTTCGCCCCGGGGAACACCGCCGCACGGCACAAACGACCCCAGGCTGGAGCCCCGGGACGTCGTTCAGCAGGCTCTGCCGGTAACCTCTCACCGCCCTCCGAAGCCCCTCGCCAAGCGACTCCCGTCAGGAAACCCCTCAGGTTTCCCGCGCCTCCCCTCAGGCCAACGGCTCCGCTCGCGCCAACGGCTCCGCTCGCGCCAACCGCGCTCGGGCGGGCGGGGCAAGGGGAGTGACCATCGCGTGACCCCCTCACCGCTCTCCCCACACCCCCCCTTCTCCCCCCCGGCCGCTGTCCCACTTCCTGCGCTTCCCGGCCCCGCCCCCGCCCCTCCGCCCCCGCCGCGCCCCGAGCTCTGGTTGGCTGCGGGCTGACTACGCGTGCGGCAGCGCCCCCCGGCCCCGCCCGCCCCCCGCCCCGCCCCTCCGCCGGCTTCGCCTCGGCAGCCACGCGCCGCTGGCCGCGAGCTGCCGGGGCAGCGTTGGCGCGGCCGCTAACCGCTCGCTGAGGGATCGCTGAGGAGACCCAACGGGCGGCTGAGCGGGGCTCATGGCCGCGTCGGACCGGATGGTGCTGGGGCCACTGGTGGGCTCCATCGATCAGGGCACCAGCTCCACTCGCTTCCTGGTGAGCACATCGTGGGGCTCGGGGCCGCTCCGGGCGCTGAGGAGTGCGGGGGACCGGCGGCTCCTTTCCTCTCCCGCATCCTCGCGGGGTCCCTCCGGCTTCTGCTGTGCCCTTGGGGAAGGGCAAAGGGAGCGGGCCGCGCAGGGCCTTGCTGCCTCCGCCCCGGCTCCCGTCTCTTGCCCCGAGCCGGCATCCCTCTGTCCCCCGGCGGGCCGGGTCTGCCGCGCCGCGAGAAGCGGGCGCCAGTGGACACGGGTGTGGCGGAACCGCAGGCCGGCGGTGTCGCCCGGTGATCAGACCCCTGTCGTCTTCCCGCCGCGATAGGGGGAGAGCAGCGCTGCTCGCCTGACAGAACAGAGGGGAGCGGGCCGGGCCGCTGTGCCAGCAGTGCCCGCCGGCCCCAGAGCAAGCCGGAGGCCAGCGTTTCTGGCTGCTGCTTGAGGGGCTGCAAAATCCTGCTGCTTCGAGCAGGCTGTGTTTTAAATCTGTCAGGCGTCTCCACCTGAATGAAATTAAATTGACAAGGTGCTCAGACACTGGAGAAACAGATCCGTGAGAGTTCAGTGGCTGTGATTAGCTAGTGTGCAAACAATGCAATGACTCTGCTTTGTTCCACTCTGAAATCTACGTGGGCCTGTTGAACTGACTGCTGTGGTTCTGGAGGCTACAACCTTAGTGTCAGTGCACCCCATGCACTGTGGGTATTCAAGCAACTGAACTTGTACACCTTATGAAAGATGGGGCTGTTTAAGTGCTGGAGAAAGACAGTTTAAGGAAGGGATGATTAATATAGTAATCATATATACAAGTCCTTTAGTTTCAGGCTCTAGTTATTTCCAGATTATGCAATAGACAGTAACTAATGTTGTTATTGTATATGAAACTTACTATATAAACTTCCTGCTTGCAAATCTCTACAAATGTCCTGTCACCTAGTCAGTAAGTCATGGTAATTTGACTTAGATCCCAGTGTTAATTCCCACTATGGAAGCTGAATAGAGATAATAGCTAGATGCAAAATGTGCACAACTTTGAACTGGGAAGATGCATGTCCTTTTTTAAATTTAATTTAATTTTATTTTTAATGCTTCCCCTATATTGAATGTTCTTTCATGAAGCAGAATATCTTCTTGACCTGTGTTACCGTTATTGCTTAGTATCATGACCTTCATGGGATTGTCAAATGACAAAACACAGATCTGGGGGTGGAGAGACTCCAAACTGACAAATGACACCAGCGGGCTCTCTTGAATGCCAGTCAGGAGTCGTTTTTGGAAAACAATTTGGAAAAGTTCACTGTAACACCTGAAGATAAACTCTATCTGCTATATGTGTACACCAAGTTAAGTTTTTTTGTAGCCAAAAAGGATAACACTAGTAGAACTAAAAGAGACACTGCAAGCTTTAAGTTTATACTCAAGCTCTTTTTACAAGTATTTTTACAAGTTCCTCTAGCAAGGAGTTTCTTACACTAGATGCATTCACCAATGGCTTCTATACAGTAGGGTTTTTTTTCTGTCTACATGAGGTATGTTTCATCTGTCGGAGGATTCAGATGCTCACACTAATAAACAAGAGGCCGTAGTTCTTTCCTTTTTTTTTTTAGAGTGTATTGTGTCTATCACTCTCCAGTTCTTCTTGTATCCATCTCAGTTTCTCTCAATTCATTTCAAAATACAGCATTTTCTTAATTTTGTCAGTGTGACCAAACTGTTATGTTAATAAAATTATATGGATTTAAGCAAAAAAGATACATCATCACTGAATTAAATCAGACCATGGGGTAGGTGGGAAGAAGAGGGCAAAGTGCACAGGGTTCTGCTGCAAGTTGCATCAGTCATTCAAATAATAACACATGTATCTGGAGAATTTATGCTGCAAAGAGATTGCCACAGTTAGAAGAGAGACTTTGCTTTGAAATATTTTAAGCCAAAATATAATGTGTTCTTTTAGTTTCCTTGACTCTTATTACCTCTTGGTCTTTTTTTGTGTTATTTTGCATATCTTTCTCACTGATTTCTGATTTTTTTTTCTCTTTCCAACAATTTTCATCTTCACCAAGTCAACAGTAAAAATCTAGTTGTTGGTTACTTTGCACATGTCTTCAGTAGTACAGTGCAACTGTTACCTAGTTTTTTAAGATGGAAGGCATTTGATTTTCACCAGGTTAAAGGTGTCTGCGTGAAAACCTGGCTGGTCTTTGGGGCCAAAGGGTAGTGTCAACAGTTCAGAGTCTAAATTTACAATTACAGGTGGCCAATTTACATGTGGTGTTCCACAGCGGTCAGTAGTGAGGGCTGATACCCCATACATAGTATTTTCATCAACAGCCTTGGAAATGTGTTGGAGTACCCTCTCAAGCATGCAGGTGATGACTGACCAGGGAGAGCAGTTCATTGGAATTCCATTTGGAGAAGGGGCCTGGCAGAAGCTTCATGAAATTCGAAGAAGTTTAGCACTTGGAACAGAAAGCTAATAAGCAGCTTGGTGAAAAAGGACCTTCATTCCTCCTGGACAGCAAACTGAATATAAGTGGGCAGTGTGTCCTTGTTGCGGTGAAGATTAACCACATTAAGAAAAGCGCAGACTGCAGATCAAAGGAAGTAATTGTTGCCATCTTTGTGGCACTTAGGCAGTATCAAGAACACTGTGTCTGGTCTTGGTCCCTCCAGAGGAAGAGAGAGTCTGCAGCACGAGGCATGCAAGAAGAGGTTGGGAGATCAGGGTTTGTTTGGTCACATGGAAGTCTAAGGGGCTGTCTTCAGCTATTTAACCACTGTCTGTAGAGAACACAGAATCAGCCTTTTCTCAGAGATGTGTAGAAAAAGACAACAGGACATGAACATGAGTTGCAGCACGTGAAGTTCTAAATAGATGTCAGGAAGACATGTCTCAGTATGAGGGGCTCTGAGTCAGAGGCCCAGAAAGTCTCTTGAATTTTCATCCTTGCAGACACTCAACACCTGAAAACACCCTGAACAACCTGGTCTGACTTTGCATTTAAGCTTACCTGAGAAGTGGGTTGGGCTAGACAACCTCAAGAGATTCCTTCCAGAACTAATTATTCTGTGTATGGACACAAATTTTGAGAGATTCTCCTGCTTACATGAATGAGGCTGTACGAGCACAGATGATCAAGAAACACCATAACTTGGGTGCATTTCTGTTACTGTCACTCCTTTATCCTTGCTTCTCACAGTACAGTTTTAGGTTATGCTGTAGTTCTACCCTCTGGGGACCCTAATTTGGATTTTGTTGGTTTTGTTTGTTTGTTTGTTTGTTTGTTTGTTTTGCTAAGCTACTTGCTTTTGCAAAATTAGCTGTAATTATTTTTGAGATGTCAACTTCTCTGTTAGGTTGGGTTGAACTTGGGTAACAGAGTTACCAGGGGGAGTGCAGTGCTTTGAGTACTAGTGCAATTGCGTAAGGCTCATTTTCCTCAAGATATCAAGTAGGAAAATAAATTGAGTAGGTTAAACAAATGTACCCAGATGAATAAATTTTGATCAAGATGTTTTGCCAAATATTTCTGTCAAATACTTGCATCTCTCATTTTCCATTTGATTTTATTCAAGAATGATGTAATAAAAGTCCACTGTAATAAATATCCACTCTTTTGCTAAAAGTCTTGAGATCAGGTGCTAATGGCCATCTGAACAACTGCCTGATTTCTTGAAGGGTATTTGCTGCATGAAGTCTTTCTGGCATTTTATCCAGGAACAGCAAGACTCTAAATACTCAGTGAAGTCCACAAACAGTGAAGTATGTATACAGTACTTCAAGTTCTAGGTTTGTCAGTTAGCCACAGACAATTTTTTTTCTACTTCAGTGGAATATTTCTTTCTTCTGTTACTTCATTTCCAGAAGAAACATTGAAATAAAGCTTTATAACACTGTAAGCATTTTTTTTTCAGTAAACAGAAACTGGGTTTAGATAAGGAAAAACTTAGAATCCATTGAGCTTACCCTTCAGAGTGAAATCCATTTCACCCTTCTACTGAAGTAACGTGACCTTTTGGGAAAAAGCAAAACTCGATAGTATAGCTAACATGAAGGGTTAAAAATATTGCAAATACTTCAATTTTTCCCTAGCTCTTAGCTTTTATAATTTAAAATACATTGTATTTTGCTTTGTATTCCCGTAATCATAAGCACCTCCTTGAGAGAGGAGCAAGGTCTGTTCATCAGGAGCCTTCCAAGCAAGATAATTTCTAAGAGGTTTGTTAAACCATGCTTATTCATACATTCTGACTACCTGCTGCTAATCCTAGTTAAATGCTAAAGGTGGAATTATTGTTTGTCATCCTTCTCCTAGTTGGGCTGATTTCAATGCAAGTTCAGAACTCCAGCTCTGAGCTTGTTTGCCTGCAAAGCCATAGCTGTTCCAGCTTAACAGAAAGTCGTGAAGATACAGCATAGGCTAACAGAAGCAGCGTTTCTGTAGGCGGAGTTACACAGCAAAGCTTGAAAGTCATGAAAAGTTACTTCTAAAATCTGTTTTCACTATTGTCTTTTCAGCTGTGCACTTCCATGAGCATCATGGGTCTAGTTGTCCCATATTTCTTTTCATTCTTTGAAAACTATTAGAACTGATTGATCTGAATCTCAGTGTAATACCACGCAACTTTTAAGATTCAGCTGCACAGGGTGCTGGTCCAGCTTGTCTAGACTGTGCTTTTGCCAAGAAAGGTTGGACCAGATGATCCTTGAGGTCCCTTCCAACCTGGTATACTATGATTCTATGTCTATTAATTGTTTGCACTGCTTCGTATGATATCATGTATTCTATTAGAGACCCTATAAAGAGCTTGAATTAAGTGATCAGCTCTTGTGCTTGTCTGCTTGCTTACATGCAGTGTAGCTACATAGGTCTTCATTCTCCTTCACTCAGAGATTCAAGGCTCAAGCTCTTGTTCTTTGTATGATAATTCATTGGGAGTGGAAGAAAGGTGTTACTTATTCCTTTTCTTTAATCTCTCATCAGAGAATTCGATATATATCTGTTGGCTTTCATCAAATCGTCTCTGTTCATGAGAGCTCTGCATGTCCTAATAGCCTAGACAATTATTTTGTGATTACTGCTGCTACAATTAGGGCAAAACTGACTTTGACTTTCTCCCCAAAAAGTGAGAGATCCCCCCAAAAGTGAGAGATCAGTATCATAAACTGGAATCAGTTCTTAATGAATATGAAAGGAAGGAGAGCAGTGACAAAAATACACTTCACACCTGTTTCAACAGGAATATATTGACCTTATCTGAATTACTTATTGTCATCTATTTCTCTCATCACTGTCAGAAAGAAGCAAAGATGGTTTGGGGATTTTTTTTTGGCAACAGTTGTTTTTTTTGGAAGGGGGAGGAAGGCACAGGGAATGAGAGGTCGTCCCATTTGTTCTGTTTATTCCCTATTTTGTCATCTTCTGAGTGTAAATGTAATGAGTCATTTATGTTTGGCATCCTTTTGTGTATCAGACTTCTGTTTAGCACTATATAACATGGTATTGTCCTCAGTGAAACTTTTTTAATCCCTTGCCCTGAGGTACAGGGAGTGTCTGCTGCTTTTGTTGAGGGTGTCAGAAGCTTGCAGTTTTTCTTGTGATAGATTAGGAGTGCATGTTTGCCTAGTTCTTCTCTATGGGCATGAAAAATGTATGCATTTGTAGTGTTATTGCTTCTTGAGAATTTATTGCTGTTAGAACAGGTTTCTTAGAAGGAGGCAAAAAGCCTTGCTGTGCTAGAGCTTCATCCTTTTATTATCTGCAGGTCACACATGCCAGGTTCAATGAATGACCTTGTCTAATTAAATCTGTATTTACTTCCTGAAAACAGTAGGAATCCTTATGCATTGCCTTCTGTTTCAAGGAATACTGAATGAGTAATGGTGAATGATTATTGAGTGATATTTAATATTGTTAGTAAGTCAGATACATACACGTTGAATAAAATGTCTTCTATATTTCCGTCTTATAAAAACTTTGTAAATGTTACTGTGCTTTTGTCAGAAAGGCAATTTCAAGTACAAAAAATCTTGCTGCATACATGCAAAACTTAATCTCTGCTACTAACTGTGTTGCATAGTGCTTTAAGACCCTTATCCCGTCATATTAGTTCCTTCCAAGCATGCAGTACTGACAAAGCTTACCCTTTTATTAAGATAGCATCATGTCAAGCCTGAGCTGGTAAATGAAACACACACTGATAAGTAAATATGGTAAAAAGAATACAGTGATGCATTTTCTGTGTGATCTTTGCAACTAATAACAGAGAAGGATGAGCATACACCTTCTAAAGACTTCTTTTGTGGGGAGAGGAGGTGAAAAATTAGCTTTTCATGTTTTCCAGAGAGGTTGTGCTGTTTCCATCCTTGAAGGTTTTCAAGACCTGTCTAGAAAAAATCCTTGAACAACCTGGTCTGATCTCATAGCTGACCCTGCCTTGAGCAGGAGGTTGTACTAAAGATTTCTCAAGGTCCTTTTCAGCCTGAATTATTCTATTATTCTAATATATAACTAGAATGTTTCTAAACTTCAAAGTTTCACTCTAAAGATACACTTTAAGGTTTCAAAGAAACTAGAGAATCAGAACTTCATCTGCGCTTCATCAGATTTGTTCTAATAGTTTCAGAGTAAACTGTACTATCTAAATGAAATCAAGAGTTTATGGATTAAAAGCTTTTAAGAGAAATTCCTAAAATGTGTGGAATGAGAAGAGAACATTGCCATGGAAGTCTAGAAAAGATTCAGTTGTATTGTGGATGGGTATAACTGAATTTTGTGCCCTTGGCACAAGAGTGATTTTTCAGTCTGACACTCCTCTGCTTGCCGTAGAAAGGTAGGATGGTGTCCTACTGGCATATTCTGCAGTTCGTCTCTCTGCTGCTAGATTTTAATTTCTAGGTCCCTGAACATTCTTCAAGCAGAAGATTCTGCATGATACTTGTGAGAAAGATGTTTTCACAGGAATGTCTTCATTGCCCAGTCAGTTATGCTGATTTACTCATTGTACAATTAAGTTGGATGTTTTACTGGGTGTTGTCATACCTTGGCCACAGTAGATTACTTTTGGAAACAAGCAAAGGAAGATCACTGTGTATTCTAGCAGAGCTTCTACTGCAAGCCGGAGCCTCTAACTTGTGATTCCTTACGGACAACCATTAGTAAAGTCCTCAGAATTCTCTACTCTGCTGTTTTTTATTGTAGTATATCCAAATCCAAGCCACTTTTCTGCATTTTCTTCTCTTTTTTAAATGTATTGTGTTGCTTTTTTTTTGTCAGATTGTTCACGAGCTCTGTATTTGTAGTTTGTTTCTGCCTAGGTGCTTTTTCCTTCTTCATAGTTTGGTCCCTTCTGTGATTTCTAGACGATGTGTGATTGTCTCTCTTAAAATCACTCTTCCTAAAAGTGAGCTAACTGAGCTAACCCAAGAAAAGGCATAGCTCTGGCATTAGAGTAGCAGAGCAGGAACTAAATAGATGTTATTATGACTAGCAGTGAGTATTTTACTGAGAGGTATGTTCTCAAATGCATCATTAATTTAATTTCCACAAACTCCATAAGAAAAAATGTAGTTATTTCCCAGTCCATCAAGGAAGAAAAAAAAAGGCAGTTTTAATTGACAGCAAAGCTCACCAAAATATTCTTTGCTCACCTTAATTACAAAAATCCATATATATGAACCCGGGTTATATGGATATTTGGGTTGATGACAGATTCTGACTATCAATTATCACTGCACTGTATTTGTTCGGAAAAATAAATGTTAGTTAATTGTTGTTTAAACTTCTGTGTTTATAGAAAATTCTGTTGTGTAATTTATTTTCAGGTTTTTAATGCAAAAACAGCAGAGCTCTTGAGTCACCATCAAGTTGAGATAGAGCAGAAATTCCCCAAAGAAGGGTATGAATTATCTCTGTGTTTTTTTTGTTTATGTACAATTTTGTAGAGCTTAGGGTTTTTTTTATCTGTGAATGATCACAACTGAAGTTGATTAATAATTATTAAGAATATAGTATCTGCTATAAAATATTGTGTAGTAGGGAAAATGGCATTAAAAAAGACACATGGGTGTCTGGTGTGTGCTCTGAGTTACATAAACTAAAAATATTTTGTGTTTGACTACTCATTAACATATCTAAAGTTTAAACATTAAAGATTGAAACTGAAGTTTAAACAAGACTTTAAGTTTGCTTTAAAGTGGTAAAACTAGTAATTATTACAATTTAATCATAGTCTTCAGCCTAGTCCATAGAAATTGCTTGGTTTGTTCTCTTAGGCATTGTTTTTTAGTTTGTTTCTTCTTAACTGACCTACCATTTTGCTGCCAAAGCCCTCTGTATAGAATAAACCAAAACAAATGTCTTTGTTTTCTGCACATAGTTTTCTTGTGAAAATACAGCTTACTGTTTGAAAAAGGTTTGAAATTCATTACACTTTTTCTGTATATATAAAACATAGTTTGTAGTTATGATTGTGACAAAATGCTCAGCTGTTTTTTCAGACTAGAATTTCTTTTTTTCCCCTAAATGTAATTTTTTGTCTTTTTATTAACTTGTGTTTACTTTTTATTAAAGATGGGTAGAACAAGATCCAAAGGAAATATTAAAGTCTGTCCATGAATGTGTTGAAAGGACCTGTGAGAAACTGCAACAACTGAACATAGACATCACTAACATAAAAGGTATTCCTGGTACCTAAGGGTAACCAAGGGCTTAAACATACTCATCGTTGAACAAGACAGATTCCCTAGTTTTTAACTCAATAAAAAGAATGGTGACAGCATGTGCTGGCCTCAAAGAAGATGTTAAACTGGAATTGAGAGCAGTTTGTTTGGGAGGAATAATGAGAAAATAAGTCTGTCGTTTATATTAGCAATGCAAAATCTACAAAGTAGATTTAACCTAATCTTTGAAAATCACAGAGGCGAGTGACAAATTAAAAAATTCTGAAATTTAAATTAGGACTTAACAGGAACAGATAGTTTCCCTGTCAGTGTTGTTGCTGGCTCCACTTGTGAAAAAAAAAAAAAAAAATAGAGTGCATAGATTAAACAGCAAAAGTTGAATGACGAGTTTTTAGAAGTACCATTTCTAGATCATAACATGGAAAAGTTGGAAGCTTTTTATTTCCCATTTACTTTCCTCTTCTCCTTACCTGTTTTCCACTCCACCTTTCCCTACCCTACTCCACCCCCATTTTGGGTAAAATAAACCTTCTGAAAAGGATACTTCTCTCTATTTTGTCCTTAAGCCATTGGAGTCAGCAATCAGAGAGAAACAACAGTGGTTTGGGACAAGACAACTGGAGAACCTCTTTCAAATGCTATTGGTAACTACTATATTTTCTGAGTGTGTAATATCATAAAATGAGAGTGTTGTAGAAAAGTGCTTTCCTAGTATCCTGTGCAGATCTCATTGTGGCCTAGCCTACTAACTTGTTTGATTTTTTGGTATCTGTGTCCTAAGTTGTGTGTTTGTGTACATCAGAGCAATTTTTAAAAAGTCTATTCCATTAAAATTTTTACTTTATAAATTGCTTTATGGGCTTTTAAAAAAAAAAATAAACAATGTTCCTGAGGGGTTTTGTACATCCCTGGCATGTAACGAAGCTCTGACTTATAGAATCATAGAATGCTTTGGGTTGGAAGGGACCTTAAAGACCCATCTAGCTCCCACCCCCCTGCCACGAGCAGGGACACCTTCTGCTAGACCAGGTTGCTCAAAATCCCATACAACCTAACCTTGAACACTTTCAGGGAAGGGGCATCCACAGTTCCTCTGGACAGCCTGTTCCAGTGCCTCACCACCCTCACAGTAAAGAATTTCTTCCTTATATCTAATACAAATCTACCCTCTTTCAGTTCAAAGCCATTACCCCTTGCCCTGCTACTACATGCCCTTGTAAAAAGTCCCTCTCCAGCTTTCTTATAAGCCCTTTTAGGTACTGGGAGGCCACTATAAGGTGTTCTCAGAGCCTACTGTTCTGCATGCTGAACAACCCCAACTCTATCAGGCTGACCTCGCAGGAGAGGTGTTCTATCCCTCTGATAATTTTTGTGGCCTCCTCTGGACCCTCTCCAACCTGTCCATGTCTTTCCTGTACTAAGGACCCTGGAGCTGGACACAGTACTTCAGGTGGGGTCTCACGAGAATAGAGTAGAGGGGGAGAATCATCTCCCTCGACCTGCTGGGCACTCTTCTTTTGATGCAGCCCAGGGTACAGTTGGCTTTCTGGGCTGCAAATGCACATTGCTGGCTCATATTGAGCTTCACATCAACACCCCCAAGTCCTTCTCCTCAGGGCTGCTCTCCATCCATTCTCTGTCCAGCCTGTATTTGTGCTTGGGATTGTGCTTCCCCATGTGCAGGACCTGCCCTTGGCCTTGTTAAACTTCATGTGGTTCACACAGGCCCACCTCTCAAGCCTGTCAAGGTTCCTCTGAATGACAATCGCTTCCTTTTAAATGAAGTAGCTTACTGAATTTTCTGGATGCTCTTGATTTAACTTTAAAGGAAAAATGTGTTAAATAGGTTTAATGACTACTTATTGATTTGGGCTTTTATTTTTAACTTACCTTGGCTTTTCAGATTATATCAGCTGAGAAATGATAATTGTTTAATTTGCTCTTTTAGGCCATGTCAAGTACCAGATTTAGTTTAACATAGTATCACTGAAAACCCAGGACTTCTCTGTATTCAAATAGATGTTGTTTACAGCTTTATCTCAAGTCCAGCTGTACCTTCATAACTCTGACATAGCACTTTAGTCCAAAGTTTTCATAGAAATAGTAAATAATCAACCTGCTATTTGTTTTAGCTTCCTAGTTTAATGACAGTTATCTGTTGTAAACAAGGTAGTATTAATCATTTGCATATGCTCTGGTAGAGAAAAGTAGATATCCTATTATGTGGAAAATTCTGTTTGATTTCTCAAATCATTTGTTCTTCTAAATCAAATAAGTTTATCTAAACATTTTTAATTTTTGCAACACTACATTAAAAATACAATGGTAATACAATATTCTTTCAGCTACATGAAAAGCTAAAAATAAGGGCAGGGGTTTACTGGAAAGAACTCTAGTTTTGTAGAAGCAGTTTGTACATGTCACTTTTTGTGTATTAAATCAGGTGATCAGTTAATTTTATTTGTGCTTTTAGTATGGCTTGACCTGAGAACCCAGTCAACAGTTGAACGGCTTCTTAAAAGAATTCCAGGAAAAAACAAAGCATATTTTAAGGTAAGAGATATTCCAGAACTTTTAAATAGTAGCTGAACTCTTATCGCTACAGTATATAATGTTTTGGAGGTGTGTTCTCAGAATTCCCCAAAACCAAGTCAGTCAGTTCTAGCTTCTAGTCCCTCTTAGCTTGTCAAATAATAAAAAATGTGCATAATACTATACTACAGATCTGAGACTGGAAAATGTTTATTTCCCTCAAAATAAGTGGTTAACATTCCTTACCTATCTCACTAGAGAAGTTAAATGAGTAATGGGTAGTAAGACTTAGTCATGTGCTACCTGTCGAATGATAAGTAAGCATCACACACAAAAATTAGAAAGTAGAAAAAAAAACTTGGAAAATAATTTATTGATGTGAAAATTATTATCCTTTCTTATTTTATGCCTTAATATTGAAATTAATTGCAACCAACCTGAGAACTGGGAAGATATTTTATGAAGAGCAAATTAATTCTTTTTTTATATATGTTTGCATATATACATACAACAAATTGGAACAAAATGCTTGCAAAAAGGTGTCATAATTCTTTGGTTTATGTTTTCCTTGGTTGATTGTATAAATATTGTGTATTTTGTATATTGTGTATTTTCCTGTAGCCAGGAAATGGATGTCACAAAGCATATAAACTTATTTGATTTTTAATTTCTAATATAATACAAATTTGATCTTTCCTGTGTCCTGCAACTCATTTTTGTTGGCATTACTTGCTGCCTAGTCATAGCCTAGATAAGACAGGACTTCTGCAAACAACTATTTCGGCATAAATGGTCTTTGAACAGCATGTAGATCAGCTTTGATCTTTGTCCATCAGTGCACTGTTCATTTGATTTTGATATTTTGAGACTTGTGTATTGTATCTTTAATACTTATTTAAAGAACAAGCTTGCGTCATTTCTCTGAGCTTTGTGTCTTTGGTTTTTGTCTTATTATCACAGTTTTACATATAACTACAGTATTCATGGAAAAGATACTTGCGTGGTCTCAAGTTGGACCAGGGAAGGTTTAAGACTGGATATTAAGAAAAATTATAAACGGAAAGGGTTGTCAGGCATTGGAACAGGCTGCCCAAGGAAGTGGTGGAGTCACCATCACTGGAGGTGTTTAAAAGACACGTAGATGCGATTCCTGGGGGCATGGTTTGGTGGCTGACTTGGCAGTGTTAGGTTAACAGTTGGACTCAGTGCTCTTAAAAGTTTTTTCCAACTAAGATGATTCTGTGATTCTATGATTAAAGGTTTGGGTTTTTTTTAATTTTACAGTCTAGAACTGGTCTTCCACTTAGCACTTATTTTAGTGCAGTGAAACTTCGGTGGCTTTTGGATAATGTGAAAGAGATTCAGCAAGCAGTTGATGATGGAAGAGCTCTATTTGGGACTATTGATTCATGGCTTATATGGGTATGTATTTGTGAGTTTATTGTCACTTTTTAAAATTAATTACCACATCATGTGAATGTCTGTGCAAAGTACTGTGACACATGATGCAGACTGATCAGACAGTGATGTCAATACAAGCCACTAAAGACGTTCCTTACAAGATGAACTTTTAC
Organism: Columba livia; assembly: GCF_036013475.1. Lineage (NCBI taxonomy): Eukaryota > Metazoa > Chordata > Aves > Columbiformes > Columbidae > Columba > Columba livia. The sequence continues at coordinate 103,182,979 of NC_088602.1, read as the reverse complement.
TGTCCCTGTATTGCTGTATTTTTTGTAGATGCCTATGTGTAGTTTACCATTTATACATTGCTGTAAACTTTTGCTCATGCTTTTGGAAAAATCTCAGATTTCAGAAACGTATTAGCCACCTTTGCAATATAAGAATCCAGGAGGTACTGCTATACCCTTATTACCTCTCTCATGGCTTTTTTCTGCTACCTCAGGTCTGCCTCTTTAGTTGTTGCAGAAATATTGGAGTTCCCAGTCCCACACTGAAAGCTTTGTGAATGTAGAATAGTTATTTTGTAATTTGTTACAGTAAACCTGTACCTTTTTCTTGGTGAGAACTGTTGATATTTTTTGTTTAGTGTTTGACAGGTGGAAAGAATGGAGGCGTTCACTGTACAGATGTAACCAATGCCAGTAGGACAATGTTGTTCAACATTCATTCCTTGGACTGGGATCCTGAGCTCTGCCAGTAAGCTCAGTTTTTCAGTAGTAGTGTTATTTAAATAGATTCTGTAAGTGATGTGTAAAGAAACTAATTTAATATCTAGACTAAGATCAGCAATTACTGTTGTATTTACTGTTAACATTCTGCAGATGTCCAAATTACAATTGTGTAGATTAATTAAAACAATGAGAGCCTTGATTTTTTTTTTGGAAGGTGGAAGACCAGTTCATGAAGCAATGACATTTAATAGTTTCTTTATTTCTTAACCAAATTTTTAAGGCAGTTACAATGATAGTGTCTCTGTTTAAAATTATAATTATATTTATTAATAACAGTATTATAAAGATGTTTTGAGAAGAGGAATGACTTCCCACATGAAGGACTTGGATGTGTTTTCAAAATATTCAAATATATGTTGTTTTACTCTGTAATTCAGTGTCACTGTAACAAGTGGAAAAACACAGTGATGGATTAAACCCTAGAAATCAAGGCTTCTTTTATTTTTTTTCTCCACTGCTTAAACTTATGTAAGAAAATAAATGCAAAATGCTTTCTGATTTAGCTCTGATGATATATATAAATTGTTTTGTATTACATTCAGGTTCTTTGATATTCCTATGGAAATACTTCCTAAAGTCCGAAGCTCCTCTGAGATTTATGGCCTGATGGTATGTTTTCTTGTGTATGTGTGTGAAGTTAATCTTTTAAAAAAATAACTAGCTATATGGATTTGACAGAATTGTCATAGATTAATACTAATGGCTTTTTCTAGACCAGTATTGTTTATGTTTAGTATGTCATTATCTACTGTTATGTGATGTTATATGAAGTTGAGTATCTATTGTTTTCTCTTCTAAGTGTCAATTAGACAAAACAAGATGGGAGAGGTTTTTGATAAGGATAAAAATTTGTGGCTTTTATTACAATTACTTATCGATTTAGAAACTAGCCATCAGAATGCAATATATTATCAGTAGATTAAAGCAATGGGATTGCTGTTATTGGAGCACAATATTTTTACTTGTATAACTGAAGAGATAAAAGTCACTATGGAAGTCTTCATGATCTATGAAGACTGGACAAGTTGTGTAATGTCTTATTTCTACATAACTAAAGGCAAGATTACTCAGTTTCCGTGAACTGGAAAATTGGAAGCGACACCTTAGATTGCCTTTTTTTTGAAAAATAAACTCCTCTTGCTGTGTATATTTACATAGCACTCAGTAAAATAATATATATTTTTTGGAATATTGTGATGTCTTTGTAATCACACTGCTTCCAGTGCAGCTGTGACTATTACTTAGGAGTAAATCATTAATTGTTATTGTGGGGCTGAAGTTTCAAGTTTACTTTGATGCAGCACCAACTCTTCGGATACAGTGCCATCTAATTTATTCTTAAAAGCTTCAGAATTGGATAAACTGGATGTTGTGATTGTACATGCTTTTTCCTGCTAGTTTGTTCTATTGTTTACTAAAAACATACAGCCATTTTGTAATTAAGACAAGTTATGATTTTTTTTTTTTTTAATGTAACCCTGTCTTGCCTGGAATGTAAGTATTTTGCTAATCTGTTAGTGTAGATGCCGGTAGAAGTCATTGCTGACTTCTATTGATGTGAAAGTCAGATGACAGTGGGTTATAGTAAGCTGAATGAAAATGTAAGCTGAATGGAAAAAGATAATACCTGGCAAGGGAAACAGAATAGCTGGTCACTTTAAACGTGAACTTTTATTTCTCTTCCCCTTTCCTTCCATTTTTTTTGTTCTTTTTTCTTCCTTTTGCTGACTGTAGAAAATCTGTTCTAGCCTGGTGAGTAGAGGCTTCAATTAGGCTGACCACCTGTGTCTTATTCATTCTGTTCAGATGCTGTGCATTTCCATTGGTTTAAGGATTAGTAAAAGCACACTTTCTAGACCAATAAATTTGGAAGGTATTTCCAAATTTGAGATACTATGATTAGAGTTCATGTCAAAGGTGTTTCTGGAATGTCTTGTTGCACGTTTTTGCCTTAATTTGAGGGCTGTTGAATGTTTCTTTTTATAGTGAAATAAAAAAGTACAGCTACTGGCCAATAAATGTTGTCTGTCCCATTTTATAAATGAGAAAAGTGGGCCATTCTCTCTACAAACATTCATTCTATTGTAATGAAACTTCGTATTCATGCAGGGGTTTTTAGTGCATTTATAAACTCAGTTACCTTGAATCCAGTTAATTAAAATTAGAATTAAAGAAAAAGATTCAGATTGGAAATGCACTTGCATGACTTCACTGGAAATGCATTTTCACAATTGCACAAAGAAACAATTTAAATAAAGAAGTAAAAATTGTCAGGATATAATTTTCCTATGATAACTATTGCAAGAAAAACTACATGGCAGTGTATGGAAGAAATTATGTATGAGACTTAAAATGCTGTATCTTAAAATTCAGCATCTGTCTTTGCTTAGTGTGTCATCACAATCACATTTTTTTTAGTCACTTTACCATTTTGTACTTTTGCGTTTTACACTTGATGCTGACTGCACAGATTATGCTGAATCTCATTTTCTGTATGCTGTGATTGCAACAAAATTTATGTTAAGAACTGTTGAGCTGACATAAAGTATACCTGTAAATTTCCTGCTCTATTTTTTTAGTGTTTTAGGCATGAGCTGCATTAAGCTGAAGTCCAATGTACATGTCAACTGAACCATGTTGCTTATGTGACCCTTCTTTGTTTTCCTTTAGCATTACAAGTTTAGCTTCTTTTTCATTGCTTAAATTGTAGTAACGGAAAGCTGATTTGTAGCTTTTCTTTCTCTTTTTGCAAATCAGAAATCTGGAGCTTTGACAGGTGTACCAATTTCTGGGGTAAGTCCTACTTCAACTCAGATTCTGGCATGAGAACCTGATACTGCATGAACATATCTTCACTGGAAAAAGCTTTAAGATGAGTGAACCCTGCTGCAAATTAAGTTGTTTGTTTGGTTTTTACTTTATGTTTGGCATGAAGTCTGAAGTTGAATTATTAATTGACTGGGTTCTTCATTATTAAGTTAAGGTCTGGCCGTGGAAATACAGCTGACAGCTTTAATGTGTATGAATGTTTAGTGCTGTTGGATATGTAGGATCTCTAAGTAAACTTACAAAATTGAAGCAAGCTCTGCTTTATATTAATATATAAAAAGAGTTCAGTATATACATAAATCAGAAATGTTGGGCAGATTCTCAGCTTTTTCCAACACAATATACGTCAGGATATTACATTTTAAATTTGATTTCTTTCAAGTGTTCACCATAAGTGGTACAACACATTTCATTTGCAGTTCCTATGAGTAGTAGTAAAAAGCACAGGTTGTCTCTATAGAGACTTTCAGTTGCCCAGGTGCTCCTAATAGGTTAGAACTAGAGTTAAATGCATATGTTCATGTTCCTTTCTCATGCATGTGATTCATGTGTGGATATTTGCTGAAATTAAAAAATCTCTCTTTTCAGTGCCTGGGTGACCAGTCTGCTGCTCTTGTTGGGCAAATGTGTTTTCAAGATGGGCAGGCAAAAAATACGTAAGTTATGAAAGCTGTAAGATAAACAGTATGTCACTGTTCTGTTTTGAATTTAGTATTATGTTCTCTTTCAAGCTAACTGCCAAATGCTTTTGTATTTACTGCAGAACTACAGCTCTACCTTTTGACTGTATTGATCCACAAAGTAAACAGTGCCCTGACTTTCATATAAAATAGTGCAGATATTAAAGTTAAATGGTTTGTGAGGCGTATTTTGAAACAAAGTCACTGTGAGGAAATGTCTGTGACAGGAGGTTTTACTTTTTTAAAATTCTCCAAAACACAGCTGGAAACAGTTGCAGTAGCATTTAAATTGTGCCCTAAAGTTAAACAAATACAGGCCGTGTAAGTTACATTACACAGACCTGAATAACAAAAAACCCCACAGCATTGCTAGATGGGAAAGGTTCATTTCAGTTGCAATGCCTAGTTTTGCTTCTGTGTCTAGCTCAGTGTGGAGAATTTACCTTTTTTCTTTTTTTTCCTATTTCTCAGCCTTTTAGTGTCCCTTGTTTAAAATAGCTGATCAGCTAAATCAGGCAACTGCTGTAATCAAACATTCATTTGAGGAAAAGCTCTCTGCTTAAATGATTTACTGTTCCATTTACAACCATGTGCTTCACTGAGCACGTAGGTACATACACACAGTATTGGACTTTCACAGATTTAATTACACGTTAATCTGTACTTGTTGCTAGTTAACCTTCACTCTATCTTTTATATTTATACACAGATGTAATGGCTAATGGCCTTGTATTTTAGCAAAACAAACATGGTTCTAAATAATAATATCACAAAGTATTTTTATAAGAGATTCTTTTATAACACAAGAGACCTTTTGAAAAAAATCCATCTAAACCAAAAGGTAAAAGTGAGAGTTTTTTTAACCCCTTTGTGTTATTGCTTTACCCTTTTTTTCTCAAAATATAACTGCAGACTTTCTCAATACTATTTTAAGCTGTTAATTTTCAGGGTAGGAAACTAGCGATTTCTTAGAATAATTTAGAGTGGATTCCCTTTACTGAACTGTGTCCTTGTATATGTACGTACATATACATGTGGTGTAGTCTTCAAATGAGAAACATGCCATTTTTAGAAGTTTTTGAGCTGAATATGTTTAAAGAAAACCCTCTTCTTTGTGACATGAAGAAAGGTTTTTAAATTTTGCCCTTTAAAAGCATGAATTTTATATTGTGAAATATTTATTTTATAAAGTAGCTTTCATAATCAGCTTAAATTTAAGTAGGTAAACACTGCCACCAAAGAGGAATTCGCACTTAGTTTTCAGCCATATCTGCTTCTTGATCAAGTATTACACAAAAAATAGCCAGAGAGAGAGGTGTGTGGCTAGATTTTTCAGCTGCAGGCTGCATTTAAATCAACTTTTTCAGGATTATTTTATCATTAGTTAACATAACCTTAGTAACATAACCTTAGTTAACATAACATTAGTAACATAACCTTCAAGGTGCAAAATGTGCTGTCTCGATTTTCCACAGGGGAGTCATGAACTGCATTAACAGTTTATCCTTTAAACATTCTCATTTTAACTTTCCTTTGCTTTCATGCCAGGTATGGAACAGGATGTTTCTTGCTGTGCAATACAGGTCAGAAGGTCAGTTGCATTTTTCAGTTTTTCACTCTTATTTTATAATCTTTATTTAAGTTCTTGAGTACAACTCCGTATTAGCCTTTCTTAAACTTAGTAGCAACAGTTATATCACTAGAGATAAGGAAAAGTGCAAATCTGAAATCTGAAAGAGTAGAAAGTAATAATGTGTTCAAGGTGTTTCAGTAAGACCGTTTCCTAGCTCCTTAGGTTTCCAAAAAGAACTTTTCATAGCACGTTTCTTGCTCTTTCCTTGTATATGTTTCTTAACCTCACATAGAAGTGCTGACTGTTGTGTTACTGAACTACTTGCTTTTCTCTTTGTCTTAGCTATTTTATTTCTTCTCATTTCCTCCCATAGTTTTCTTTGTAGTTAAAGTTGGGTAAATAATGCAAAGCTTTGGCTTGCTTCTCATTCACATCTCCTCCTAATGAGCCCAAATTATTTGCTATAAGGAGGCTGGAAAGATGTGAGACAGCTTGTGGAAATGAGAATTAACACCAGTGAACTGAGGGTTCTATCTTAGCTGTTTATTAAGAGTAACTGATAATTTACTTTGTTTAACTTCCCATATTTATTTTTTTCCTAGTGAAGAGTTTGTCTCTTGTTTATTATCACTTGAATATTTGTATTTCAATATTTTCTGTCTCTGTTCATGCTTTACCTTTTCTGTCCCCTTTCCCAATTTAGTCTGTGCTTTCTGAGCATGGTCTTCTAACCACAATAGCTTACAAACTGGGCAGAGACAAACCTGTTTGTTATGCACTAGAGGTAAGTCCAGTAATTTCTTGCTTCTTGTAGTGCTACATGTTCTTGTTTACTTCTATTTACTAGTATCTTTACGTTCTCTTCAGTTGCATGGAGATCAAAATAGCTTTGTGTTATAGCTTGCATGCCTCAAGGCTTATGTGTGGTTTAAGGTTATGTGTGGTTTTGGTTATCCCTATTTCCAATCTATATCACCTAATCTAATAAAAATATTTATACATTGCATCATCTATATTTTCAGGGCATGCTGGCTAACAAATTTTTTCTGTTACACAGTCTGCCAAATCTTTAATAAATGTTACAAATAAATAAAAAAATAAAAACATTTATACTAAAATTGGTTTAAAAATAGGGGAAAAAGTACTAGTGTTTCAGTTATCCTCTCATGATAAAAGGCATGATTAAATGTCTTTTGTTTTTATTTCATTTTAATGGATTTTACTTCTAACTTTTTAAACTCTGAATAAAATTTCTGATACAAGATACTCTAACAATTGAGTTCTTTTTACATTCTAAGACTTAGGTACCTACTTCCAGAATTCAGTTCCTCGGTTCTCTACACAGCTCTGAGGGCATCCAAATTCTGTAGAAAAATTGAATTTTTACTATGACTTCAGGGTTCATTGTTCTAAAGCTGATTCTGAAGCACAGATCAGCTGAGCACCTATTTGGCACCAAAGCTTCATCAAGATCAGAGGAATGATTATTCTTCCATCTGTGTTGCTTAATGGGCTTGATCTAATAGTTCTTCTCAAAACACACATACTGAGTTCTCTGCTGCCATTGAGCTTTTGTAGAGAGCCTATGTTTTCCATGTGAAACAGACAAAGGTAACATGCAATTTTATTTGCTGGCAGAATAGTTTGTGGCTTACAGTACTTTACTAGGCCAGGCTAATTTCCTTTTCCGTCCCTAAAGACAGTTAATCTTGCCTTTGTCATGTTCTGTCAAACTTGGTGGTTTTAATTTTGTGCAGATATGTGAGAGATGATTTTTATTTCTGCATGCTGAAACACATGCATGTATACTTGCTTATTCCTCATCTCCAAGTCTTTAATGATATTGTCTAAAGAAATGACCTCAACAGAAAATATTAAGTGTTCCTTCTCCTGTATCCATGCTTGAAATATGTACAGTCTGCTGGTTGAGACACTTTCCAGAGAGGCAAGAAATGTGGATTCAGTCTTTTATCAAACTCATATCTTGTGATAGCTGGTTAGAAAACATCCCCGATCCTTCTAGCAATGGCTTTGAATGAAAATATAATGCTGCTCCCATTTTACTTGAAGCTTAGTCTACTAGACTTGCGACTGTCTCATAGAGACGTCTATTTGGAACCATGCCATTCATCTATGGCATGATGGAGCTACTCAGCACTGTTTGCTGAGGCCACAGAAAAATTTTGCTGGTAAATGCAAGTGCCTAAATTTTCTCTCTATCTGGGTATTGTATTTAGACTCTAGACACAATCAGTCTTAGATTTTTAAATCAAAGTATAAAAATCTTCATTTGTCAGAAAAAGGAGGCTGAGGCTACCCAACCATATAACGGTATATTCAGGAGAATACCTAAATTAGACAAGAAGACTGCTTAGGAAATGTCATGGTAACTCCCCCCAATGGGCAAAATCATGCAATATCTATCCTTTTCTACATGGAGCCTGTGTAACGGGCTGCTATTTTTACATGGCAGTCTTCAACTGCCAAGAAACATGTGGTTTGGTTGTGAGAATTCTTGGGAGTGCTTTAGGCTATGACTGTCAGCCTGCAATTGGAGGCCACAGCTACCACTCCTCTTCAGTCCCATGAAAAGGAACATGAAGCTACCAGTTGTTGTCTCTTGATGTTGCAGTGATTTTGTTTCCTTCAGGGATCTGTTGCTATAGCTGGTGCTGTTGTTCGTTGGCTGAGGGACAATCTAGGTATCGTTCAGACTTCACAGGAAGTTGGTGAGTATTCACAATTTGGAGCTGTTCAGTTTCTTTAAGTTTTCTTTCCCAGTGTCTTGATAGCTCTAATGTTGAATGAAAGCTCAAAATATTCAAGTAAAGAGAAGCTGGATGATGTATATATTTTGCCATGTTTGAACAATTTGGTTTAGATCCATTAAATCATTGTTTATTGGTATGTATTTCGTACAGAATACCAACACAGTCTTTGAAAACCTTTGCCAGCTTTGTTCTATTGCAACATGTACTTTTTAGTAGTTTCCCTAGCAAGCAGATATTCAGGAAGATACTATACTTACAGCATATTTCCTGGTTTCATACAGTATTGAATTTTCTGGAGCCAAGAGTATTTTAGTCTCTATTACAGAAGTCAGAGCATGTTTGATCCTAAACGTACATACTCATTCTTGTCATAAACGTGAGAACCTGAGTCCCTACATATGCAATGGTTTATGTAGAAGGCTTCATATCCGTTGAGTTAGGGACCTCAGTGTACAAAGCTGCCTCTCAAAGGAATTGTGGAGAATGGCAATCTGTTTTGGCTAAGAATACAGTAATACTTTAGCATTTGGGTAGATGGTGTTTTCTGCTTGAGCTGAACTGGAACAAGCTGGTGTGTAACATTATGAAAACCCGGAATGTATCAGACTCTGAAGAAGGAAAAAATGTAAGATGCTCGCAAGTGCGACAGTTTGACAATGACTGATATAATGAGATTTAGAATTTAAAAGCAATTTGTTATATATTTTAATTGATATCTTATTCAAAGGTGGAAAAATTTAGAATTCAAATTTTACATAAAACAAAAAAAAAATTAAAACATTGGTCTGTTTTTCCAAAAGAAAGCTTCACAGATTATAGAGAAGAATATAAACTACTGTCACATGAGTTAGCCAGCTGTTGAAACACTACAGCACCTGTTGGCTTTACAAATTTGACTAGACCTTTAGAAGGTTTGAGCTTCAAGAACTTCAGTCTTGTCAGAATTGTAGAAGTCGTATGTATGAGACTTCACCATCTCTTCATGGTTCCCTCAACACATCCTTCCTTCTTCCTTCTCCCTTCACTCCCTTTATGAATTGAGTCTGTATGAAACTACCATTTTAAAGACTTTGAATAAGTTTTCCTACTTCTTTCCTCTCCTGTTACGCTTCTCTGATCAATACAAACAGAAGTAATTTACAAAAGCAGAAAAAAATACTTTCTTGTTATAGGAAGTAGCTGCACATTACTTCCTTTGTAGTTCTAGATGTTTTAATGTAATTTTAAAAAATACAAATACTTTAATATTGAGGAGTTAGTTCAGTTATCCAAAGTTATTACTCAGATATTAAGAAACTTCAGATTTCCTTGTAGGTGGCCTTGTGATTACATATGTAAGCTGAGAATTTAGAACTCTAAATCCATTTGAAATTAATGGGAATTTAGTTCTTAGCTCCCTTTGGTCTTGATCCAGTTTTACTTGCTTGCCTTGACTTAAATGCAAGTCAAGTGTGACCTCCTGGACTGCTTTGAAGGTTGCATTCTTTACCCACAGGATGCCCTTTGAAAACCACACAGAATCTAGGTCAGAATATTGAGTACACAATTTTGGTGTTTAGTTTTGAGTTTTCAGTTTACATTCCCACAACTCCCTCTGACCTGTCTGCCATTCATGTTGCTGCAAGTGGACAACTAGTTACTGAAGAGCAGAGTGCTGGAGGTAGTTGTATTGTCTAACTGTATGCGGCTTATTTTTGTGGCTATCATCTCACATACTCTGAATATTTTCCCTACTTAAATAATAATGCCTGTAAGTATCATATTTAAGTGCTGGTACATTTATGAAAAGCTAAGTGAAGACTGTTTGTGTGTGTGCCTTAGAAAAACTGGCTGCAGAAGCAGGGACTTCTTACGGCTGCTACTTTGTGCCAGCATTTTCAGGACTATATGCACCATACTGGGAACCCAGTGCAAGGGGGTAAGAATCTGACTAAACACTGCATTTACAGAGAGATTTAATGTTTTTACAAATACTGCTGCTAGTCCTTCCAGGTATGTGAAATTGTTCTTTTTGTTCCTTTGACCTGTGTCAATATATCACTGTCAGTGGTATTTTCAAGTAACTACTGTGTTTTGGTTTTCTATTTACTCTGTTCAAAACAGCAGCTGCAACAGGGAGAAAAAGAAGGATTAGCTAGCTCAGCTACTCACCCTGCTCTCCCTCTCCCCTCCAAAACAAAAAAAAGAGGGTGGAGGAAAGGGAAAACATTTGGTCTGGGTTGTGCATTTCAGGGGACAAGTGCAAGACAGTTCTATCATTCTTGCTGCTAATGGTGCCAGCTATTTTCTTGACACATTTCTGGTTCTGTAAGGATTTTCATCTCACTAAAGAGAAAGAGGAGGTCTGCATACCTGTGAGCTGCCAGGCAACAATAGTAGAAAATGAAGATTTCAGAGTTGATGATGTTTTTGAGCACTGTTGCCCATGGTTGCTGCATTCACTGTATCAAATGGTACAGGCTACTTAATTCCTCCCCACTTCTCCCTCTCCTTTCCCTTATGTCCAGCTTTCTTTCCAGTCTATTGAATACTCTTTTCTCCTTCCAGTCCCTTCCCTGGTTTTTAGGACTTAACTAGCTGTTCCTCATTAGAACTACTAGTTCAAACAGTAGCCTTCTATTTGTCTTTTCTGCTATTGTGCTTGCCTACTGTTGCTGGAATCACAATGTGCTGTGGGAGTCACAGAAGCATAACAAATTTGAATATAAAATAACTTAAAAGAATATCTATCTCCCAAGGTTTTGAGTCGTTGCATCTTTAGAATTTCAATGCCTTTTCAATGCCTTCCTTCAATGTAAGGAAGAAAAAAATCTTTGCTTTAGATGTTTTTCCAGTTTTTCAGATCACAGAGCTTAAGTTTTTCACTGTTAAAAGCTGATCCTTGGAGTGGCGATAACTAAAAATGTCCTTTAAATATCTTTGAACTTGCACGTATCCAACACCAAATATAGCAGCATATCTGTGTAGTACAATACTGTTCCTCAGATGTTTAAATAGAATAAAAGGATGATTATTTAGCTCTGCAGTTCAGTGCACATTGGCAGAATTCAGCTTACTCATGGTTAGATGTAGCATAATTTCCATATCCAAAAATCTTTGAAGGTGCAGAAGCAACTAATGATCAGAATAGATCTGAAAACAATGTTAAGCATTTAGAGCATAGCACTGACCCCACTGGACTTTTCCTTAAGAACTGAAAGCACTAGAGAACTTATTAAGATTTTAGTCATAGGTAATATAATTTTTTAAAGAAAAATCAGCCTTGATCATACATTTCCTTTTCTTAAAGGAAGACCAGAATCTGTGTGTGTGCTTGTGTGTGTATGGGTGAATATGTACCCATTTGCATGCAGATTGGCAAGCAGTTTTAATTTCTAGCAATTGTATTGGATGGACATTGAAAGCATATTTGTCAGGAAAACAGGGATTAGAGAGTTTAAAGAGAAAAAAGCTTTTTAATATTAAAAAGCAGTCCTCACTCAATGGAACTGGGTGAGCTTTGAATTAGAAGGCCTATGTCTGAAGTAATGATGTATGGTAAAGAAGTATGTCCTAACTGTTTTTTGTTTGTTTGTTTTTAACAGTATTATCTGTGGCCTTACTCAGTTTACAAATAAAAACCACATTGCCTTTGCTGCACTGGAAGCAGTCTGCTTTCAAACACGAGAGGTAAGGACAAATTTGATCCTAAATTCATTGCAAATTAGGGTGATAACAGGGACTCTTCAGGAAGATTAATCATTTGCTTTTTATTATACTTTGATGCTATTCTTTATGTGGTGCTAATGTTGAAAAACTGTTCCTGTGGGCCTAGCTACAATGGTGAGGTTGGGTGGTACATTATTTTGGGGTGGCAATGCTGCTTTTTATCAGCACTTAGAATAAGGTGAATGTATTTTGTGAATATTTTGAGAGGCAGAACATAGAAACATTAAACATTAAACAAGGCCTGTTCTGTAACTAAAAAGTTGTGTTAGCATAGGAGATTACATTTTATATTGTCTGCTGTGACAGAGATGGCTTATGTCGCTTCCAGTACACGAGAACAAAAATAAGTTTAAGCAAGACAGGAGCAAACATACCAAGTGAAATCTGGACTCACCTCCTGCCTGTTACATCTTGTATTGCCTTCGCTGCATTCTGCAACAGCAAACCTGAATTCTCACAGAAGAAATGAATCCTCCAGTCAAATCAAAGGAGTTGATATCAGTATGTTCTGAGTGTTAGAACCTTTGTATCACCATCTATTACCAATTTACACTCCCTGTGTTACATACAAATACAGGAGAAAATGAAATCCATAGACACCAAAGGGTGACAGTCAAACCTTGATTTGATTGCATGCTTTTAAACTGTAGCTATTTAAAGATACTGAGTTTTAAAGTAACACTCAGCTAAAACTGTGTGAGACGAGGAAAGCAACTTGCTGTTTCATTAGTAACATAGAATAGAGTAAAAAGTACTCAACTAGAAAAAGGCAGCAATTTCACCCAGATGTCTGCTTTTGAAGCTGTGCTAAGCAGCCTCTGAGTCCTCAGAAAGTCTTGAAGGAGATTGGAAGCTTCTGGTACTAGAAGTCTGGGTAAAGTCACAGGGAACTGAACTGATAGTTTAGTTTGTTGTATGATCCTCTCTTTCCTTGTGCCTCCTCCCATCCATTCCTTTTCATGTGTCAGCTCAATTAACTTTCCAGCAGGAAATTATCCCTCATTTTGCTGGGCAATTTTTCTGCTGGATTAATGACCTCAGCTACCTCATAGAGGAGTGTAGCAAATATCAGAACAAGAGATAGGGTGCGTGGCTGGGAGTAGGAGGGAAAGGAATAAAGCTCTCAGACTGAGTGAGGGTGAAGTTAACTGAAAAGATTTAATACTTCCTCATACTTTAGCCAATGTGCTGTTATTACAATGACAGGAGTGCCTAATCAGGTCTGTGGACATGCTTAAATTAATAGATTAAGTCCTAGCGACATTTTTCAAAGACACGTTGTTAGTTTTGTCTTGTCAGAAATTAAGTGCTTTTGTTTTCATTCCAGTTAAAATAAAAATCTTTTGTATCCTTCAGGAAAACCTTCACATTTCATCTTCATTGGAGTTTTTCTTGTTTTATTGTGCCATCCAATCCTTCAAAGTCTCTGTTCCTTGTTATCCAAAAAGCTCCTTCCTTGTGCAGACAGATGACATTTACTTTTTATTCCAGAAGGCATTATGGAAAAATAAGCAATTTTTCAGTTCTAGGAGCTGTACAGTGCTGTCATTAGATGAAACTTACATACTTGAATACCTTATTCTTCATCCTACTTCAGTACAATGGGGATAGCAGTGTCATGATCATGATTTGTTTTATTCCTTCATCCCTTCTGGATTTCTAGCATTCTTTTCTTTGTTTTAGTCTCTACTGAATGCATAGTATGATACAACACACTCTTGCACGGTGGTAAACAAAGCCAGAGCCTCCAGCAGTGTCTGTATGTAAAGCTGAGATTATGAGGCACTGCTGAAATTTCTGAATCTTAAAAAAGACAGATGGAATCAGCACAGACAAATGTAAAATGATACAAGTGAAAGAAGTAAGTGGTGGAGAACAGTACTAGCTTAGTAGTATCAGCAAACTTTGCTGCTGTGCTATGAGTCCTCTTTTCCAGGTTATTTCTGATGCGTTGAACAGTGCAGACCTATGGACAGATGCTGCCACCATGAAAACTGGCCTTTATCCTTCTAATTTGTAACCGTTATTTATCCTTTGGTAGTTCTTTTAGTTCCTTTGAAGATTTTCTGATAAGGAACCTGGCTGATATACTTCCTGGGAATGGGTAGAATCTACTGGACAATTAATCTCTGTATAGTTTTTACTGCCTTACAAACCTATAAATTTTTTGTTCTTTTTTAAAAACCGTGTTGACTTTTCCCAGTAAGGATTGCATAACTGGGTACTTTGTGAACTACAGAGCAACACAGAATGCATTGTAGTTTTGGTCTTTTTTGTGGTCTATCTTGCTTAATCATTTAAAGCTGAGAAAAGCACACCTCTTTTTTTATTCAAATAAATAGAAAAAATTCAAAGAGAATACCTAACTTTGTCAACAAAAATTCTGCTCTAACGTTAAAAAATGTAAATGAGGTATGTAATTGGTTGCTTTAACAAAACCCTAGAAAACCCACTATTCTGCATTTAATAGGTGCTTGTAGCATAATGCTGTGGTGTTACCAGTAGCTAAGGTTTAAAGCAAATCTTACATTTTTAGAAAACAGAATCACAGAATGGTTGGGGTTGGAAGAAACCTCTGGAGATCATCTAGTCCAACCCACCTGCTAAAGCAGGTTCACCTAGAGTAGATTGCACAGGAATGTGTCCAGGCAGGAGGAGACTCCACAACCTCTCTGGGCAGCCTGTTCCAGTGCTCTGGCACCTCAAAGTAAAGAAGTTTCTCCTCATGTTTAGATGGAACCTCCTGTGCTTCAGTCTGTGCCCGTTGCCCCTCATCCTGTTGTTGGGCACCACTGGAAGGAGTCTGGTCCCATCCTCTTGATACCCACTCCTGAGATATTTATAAACATTGATGAGATCCCCTCTCAGCCTTCTCTTCTGCAGGCTGAAAAGACTCGCAATCTTTTTTCATAAGAAAGATGCTTCAGACCCCTAAAATGCATACTGATGGGTATCAGTGAATTAAATGCTCTGCTCTTAGTTAATTATCCCTTGCAAACACTTGAACAGTTTTCATTAATTTTTATCCCTCTACTCTGCTCAAAAGAAGGTAGCATAATTTTACAAAAAATTACACTAAGTTGATTTTTCCAGTCTATCTCATGTAATGTAAAATTTTCAACAACTAATTGAAAATATTTCAAGAGGCGGCTCTTTCGAAACAGTTTGATGTTCAGCAGTTCCTGTTGAGGTGTCTTCCAGATTGCCAGTTCAAATATTTAAATTTTTCAAGTCTTTAATGCATCAAATTGGAGAAAGTGTCTAGACAAACTGTAGTCAGCTAAAGGCCTCCACTTAGTGTTATTTCTTCCTTTGTTTGCTTTGATAAATGTTGTAGTTGTCATCAGCTTTTCTTCAAAATTCTTCCTCTCAGACCAAATGAGCAACACATTGGCTAGATATAGAGCATCAAAGGAGATGCTCTCAAAGGAGATGCTCCTGCACTACCATTTCTGTAATAAATAGAATGCATTTGCTGTATGTTAAACAAAAATGTATTTCCACTGCTTCCATTTTGCCCTCTTGATATATAGGGGAGGGCAATTACCTACTTAATACACTTCAGCAAATGCTGAATTATTATTTATTTTTAATTTATTATTAATAATTTTATTCCTTATTTATTAATTCTTTATTTATTATTAACTTATTAAAAATTATTTATTATTATAACAATTTATTATTTATAGTAGTATTTTACACTGAGAGTGTATAGTGGATTTCTCTACAATGAAATCATAACGTATATTGCTCTTACTTAAGATTTTAGATGCCATGAACAAGGACTGTGGGATACCACTACATCAGTTACAAGTAGACGGAGGAATGACTAATAACAAGCTCCTCATGCAACTCCAATCAGACATTCTCTGTATTCCAGTAGGTAAGATGAAATTACAACTCTGAATTTCTTTTTAAAACTGAAAACAACATTGGTTTGTAATGACTAATAAGGGCAAATTGTTGGTTTTGCTGGTCTTTTGCTACTGTTTGAGAATGTTGGAGTTGTTTTCAGGAAAAAGTTTTTAGATCTTGCATCCAGTTTTGAGATTCACTTTCATAGAGAATCACTGACTTCTTTCTTGTGTTGAGATATGACAGTACTGTGATGATATTGAGCTTCAAAATTTTTATATAAATTGCTGAACATCTATCAATTTTTAAATTAATTAAACTAATGCCCTCCTGCAACATGTTGTCCCTGAGAATCTTACTCAGAGAAAAATCAGAACTTTGCACTTCCACTGCTCATGTTTTGTTCTTGCATATCAGCAAACAGCAAATACCCTTTTTTCTTTTCTCTTTGCCTGCACAAAATTTTGAGTTCATTTACAATGTAAAAGAAGACACACAGAACACATTGTCCATTTTGTTTCCTCCCACAGCAGCAGCAAAGAAAGGAATAGAGTTTACAATAAAAGTGGGGATCTTGCAAACAGTTTTCTTTACATGCGTAAGAAAAAATACAAACCCAAATGGGGTCGCTCCTCTCTGAGGCACATGAAAGTTTCCAATACCATTATTCTGATCTAACATCAACATGACCATTTTAGAAATGAACATGTAACATTTCTTTCACAGAAGCCCCCTAGAATAATAGAAAAGAGCTTTTAGCTTTTGAAGGATGTGTTTCAGTACACTAAAGTTCTTTAAAGACTTTACTTGAAACCTGGAACATTTTCAGTGAAAAGGGTGCATCTTTCTGAAGACATGTTTTAACACCTGTAGCAGATCCCAAATTGCTGAGTATTGTAAGCCATACAGTAGCATTCTTAATGATGCGGTGTGTCACTGATTAACATAAAGATATTATATATCTTCATCAATACTGATAATTTGCTGCATAAATGTAATAATCTTGCCTAATATGCAGCTTCTAGAAAATCATTTAGAAAAAAAACATATTGTCTCTTACGCATAAATGTGAGACACTTCAATGGAAAGTATTTGATTCTAGAGGTATTATATCTTGCCTTAAATAATACATAATACACAGGGCTCATACTAGCAGTGCAGATGTGTAGTTAGCAGATGAAAGGACTTGATTGGTAAAATCAGATTTTAAAGGATTTCCTAGCTGAAGCGGAGAAGCAGGCAGTTCTAGAGTTAATAGAACAGATGACCATGAGATGGTCCTCTATAGTATCTTGGAAGGCAAGCAAGCTGATAAGTACAGGTGTGTAGCCTCTTTTAAGATGCCTTTTTTAAATGCTTTCAATAATGCAATATCCAGAGCATGGGAACAAGACTGATAACTTAGCCAGTGATTACTTTATTGAGAAGGGAGAAGGCAAAAAAGTGGTATATCGTGAACAGGAGTACTCTAAGGAAACTAATGGTTGAGGTCAGCAGCCCTGTACATGGCATGAAAATGGGCAATTGCATGATTCAGTCTTGAAGGAAGTAGTGATCTGAGATATTTCAAAAACTTGGATGACTCATAGGTGAAGTTAGCCTCATAACCATGTGAATGGCAATAAAGTGAGGTTTGCAATTGGTAAATTTAAAGGAAGCATATAGCAGTTGTAGAAAATATATATTATTCTAGATAGATATGTGAATCTTTAGTTCTGATGTAATCAAGGTGACTTTCATTAAAATCATCCCAACCTTCTCTGTGATTTACTTCAGTAAAGCCATCAATGCCTGAAACAACAGCTCTAGGAGCTGCTATGGCAGCAGGAGCTGCAGAAGGAGTTGGAGTTTGGAGTCTGAATCCTGGAGATTTGACAGCAGTGACATGTGAACGATTTGAACCACAGATCAACCCAGAGGGTAAAACCCTTTCATGTTATCTAAGAAGTTGCAAAATCAATATTTTATGTCCACAGATAAGGTTTTTTCTTTGTTGCGGTCTAATATACTGATCTAAAAAACAGCTACATACATGAGTATCTTCACAGATGTTGAAGATCTGATTTATAGTGTTTGGTTTAGAGAAAAGTGCATTCCACTTGCTATATTGTCCATGTATTGACTAGTAAGATTGGAAAATGATTAAAACAACATAATTCCACAGGGGAATGTGTTGTTTGGGGTTTTTCCCTTCTTTTTGAAATAAGCTTTGTACTGAGCATTGCAGTTAGTAGCTATTTATTTATAGCAAGTAAAATTAAAGAAATCTTGGAAGGTTTTTACTGAGAAAGATGTCTTCTAAAATTTCTGTGCAGTTGTGAGTTTTCACAGATGTAGAAAGGACAGATTGTTTTGATGAGACTTTTCTTATGTGCTCCTAGGAATGGGAAAGATGGTCTTGACATATTTCATCCATATACAAAACAATGAATTTTTGTCTTTTCAGTAATTTCTTAGTTTTTGGTACAGAATTTTGTCTTATCATTTTGATTACAATTACTGCTATAATCCCTACTTAAGACAGTATTTTCAGCACTGAAAGGCTTCCACGTGAATAACAATTGCTTCATTTTGTCCTACTTGTAAACCTTCTTATTGGCAAACATGCGTAAAATTGGTTTTAAGGCTTATTTCTCCTTACTATACGTAACTGTAGGGTTTGGGGTTGGTTTCATTTGGGTTTTGTATTCAAAACATCATTTTATAATACTTGTTCTGTGCAGACAAACTATACTCTGCAAAAGAGTGGAAAGCTAATATTGTAGTCTCTGCTTTTCAAATACTCCTTGTATGCGTTGATAAGCTTTTCTGTTTGCTGATTTCTCAATTTCAGAAAGTGAATCTCGCTACGCCAGATGGAAGAAAGCTGTGATGAGATCTATGGACTGGGAGACATCTGAAGCTCCGTCAAATGGTAAACCAGAAATTAATGCAAGTCAATTATTATTAATTAGCCAGTTAGCCTAGGTAGTTAATCTTGAGTTTCATGACCTTTTCTGTTCATAGAATCTCTGGACTATTCCGATGATTTTAAAATTGTTACTTAAAACCACTATGGAAACAAAGCAGGAAGATGGATAGATAGACAGACAGACAGGTCTTCCTTTTGAAAGGAATGCACAAGCAATATCTTGTAGGGCTCTAAAAAAAGAGGACATGAAATCACAACTAAGTGCAGGTTTTGCAGAATAGCATTGGTTTACAACAGAAAAAAAATCTTACCTAGTAGAAGAGAAACAACACAATTCTAAGACAGTGGAGGGATTTAATAAACTTTCTTCTTATACTATAACCTCATGTTGCAAAGGAGAAAAGTTTCATCCTGTGTTTTTTCTTGCTATAGCTTGCCTTTATTATTTGCTGTATAGGAAGGAGGGATTGATAGCCACATCAAAACCTGTTTGACCCATGAGGACTAAGAGCAAGAAGTTACAAAGTGAAAAATTGCATAAACCTATTGTTCACACACAGAGAATATACAAACACTTTTGAGGGACAGAACAAATTTTTTCTTTCGAAGTAGAGGGCTTTTTCATCTGTCAGATGTGGATTAAATAAACCTGCAGTCTTCTCTGATCTGTAATTTGAATTTATATTTCAGCACTATTTCAGGGTAGGTTTTTAGTCCTGGGTCATCCTACAACACATCATTTATGGGCTTTGTCTTAATTTCACTTTCCTTTTGCTGGAAAAACTGTTAGAATGAAAAGTATTAAGTAAAGAATCCTCAAAATGTAATCTACCCCCACAATCCACTGTTGAAGCCCTCGAGTGGCATGAAGTCTCTTCCTTTATTCTTAAAAGCTAAAGCTAAAATTTTCCTTTTACCATCTTATATGTTTGTTTAAGTGTTTTATTTAACACCATGGTTATACAAAGAATTCTGTCAAGGCTATTTGGAAGGGAAGTAGGTTACTTCGAATGAATAACAAGATTCACTTCAGTGTTGTCCGTTGTCATTTAGTAGCCTTACATCTAAACTCTTTGTTATGTATGCTAAAATCCCAAATCCTTGATGCATGTCTTACTTTATACCATTATTTCATTTTGAAAGATAGAAAATTCTACCTTGCAGAAAACTAAAACTCTTATTCTTCAGCTCATATGAAAAGGGATATGCTTATAAAAACTTACCCTCAGTAATTATCTTGTTTAACGCTGGGGGGAGGGAAATGTTACTTTCCTTAGTTCGTGCTTTGAAACTCTGTCTTCTGCCTGCTAGGAATATTTAAGATTGAAGAATACTAGAACTGGGCTTAACCTAGATAGTGCTAACAGTGGAATTTGGATTTGAACTCTTATATTGAGAGCCTGTTTGAATTATTGTGGGGGTTATACATGATCTTTTTCATTTTTTCTGCAAATGTCATTACATTTGTTACTTTTTGCTGTTCGTATGATTTTTAACACATATATTGTAATTTATATATATATCTCTCTTTTGATTTGCTTGACTGGAAACACCCTCCCCTGGATGACAGCAGTTGACCCTAGTATCTTCTGTAGTCTGCCTTTGGGTTTTTTTATTATGAGTAGCGTGATAATGTTAATCGGAGCAAAGTACGTCTCAGGTTAGTTATTGTTTGAACTAGATCACTTTAAAAGCTGTCTACACTGGTTTAAGTGTTGGGTTTTTTTGTATTCCACCTGTTTATTTTTAGCAAAAATGTCTGATGCTTTTTGTTGTTCATGCACACGAGTGTTCCAGGGTGCGAATTAGACATATGGTACCTAGGGGAACCAGGTGAATGCCATCTTCAATTCATCCTCATGTGCCATGAAATTCATAGTTGTTAGATGCACATGAAACTTTGAATTCTCCTTTCCCTATATCTGGCTACACAGACTGTACACAGTTTACCAAAGGGGTATATAGGTTGGAGCAGCCCAGCAGAGTTTTGCATTGCCTGCATTACTGTGTGTATTGCAGTTAGAATAAGGTTCCATCCTTTATTCTCTATTTCTTCTCATAATGTTCAAAATTATTTTGAGGATCTTGTTTAAAGAAAAGGAAGACTTTTTTTCTGTCCCTGAAAGGTTTCATGCATCCTTTTAGTTTTTCTGGTCCCCTTGGAATTGTATTGTTAGAAATCTTCATCAACTAAATCTATTGAATATTCTCTTGTACTTTACTCTTGATGGATAACTGAGTTCATTTTGTGTAAAGAGACCCTGAAAGGCCTCTCTGCAAAACTGGGGAAAGGGACTGTGTGCATATGCAATGAAGATGCATCTTCAACCTATTAATATATGTTTTATTTGAAAATGAAGTTCTTAACATGGATGACGGTGTTAGTTGCTTATGCCAGGAGTAAGATATTTCATTAAGATATTCTTATGGTAAGAAAAAGATTATATGGTGATGTCATTTGTTCTTTGTTGTGGTGTTTCATAATTTCATTCCAAATAAAATATTTTACAGTATAGCCATTGTTACCACTTAGTAAGCTTTTGGGGGGTGCTTGTTTAGTTTTTGGTTTGTTTTGTTTTGTTAGGTTTTGGTGGGCTGAGTGGGAGGTGTTAATTAAACAGACAATTGAGGACTCTAGCATGCTCCTGGGATTATGTGTTTGTATTTTGTTTCTACTCATTCGGCCTGAATTAACTATTCAGTTGTATTTTTTCTTGCATGGAAGAGACTGTCTGAGCTTGTAGGAGAACTAAATTCAAACTAAACAAACGCTAGGCAAAAATCAAACTGAACAAATGGATTGACATTAATTTACTAATTCTGGAATGTATCTGTGAATGAAAACAATCTTGATTGTGAAGAACAAAATAAAACCAGCTGTGATTAAGTGGGTAAATTTTTAACAAGCTGAACTAAGCAACTCGAATATTAATTCCAGGTCAGGTTCTTCACCACATGGAGGATACCTAAAATAATATGAAGAACAATGTTAACTAGGCAGATAAGCAATTTAAATTCTGGGTGTATTGCTTTTTAAAACTAACTAATCAGTAACCTGCATATAAATATCTAAACCTGCACTGCTGGAACTCATTAAAAAAATATATTTTTCTCCCTTCCCTAAGCTTGTCAGTGCTTTTCTAACCCACAAGTGGGAAACATTCATCCCATCACTCTGGCCTTCAGAACCCATTTTTACTGTTGTTTTCAAATTATCCTCTCTATATAGTTACAATATATACCAATACAGGAACTTTATATACCAATATGTTGGTGTATTATTTACATGTTAAGCTTGGGGACAGGAGAAGTTGCAAGAAATTTCCAGCTATTATTTGTTTTGAAAACGATGATCTCTAGACAGGAATAGCATCAGCGATGATATGTACAGCTTGCAGTTTTGCTCAGCTGTGTGTTAGGGTAGAACATGATATACAGAATTTGTGTTGCTGATTGGAGCAGGGCTGCTTCCCCCTTAGACATTTCCTCTGGTAAATATTCTCTGCTTTTAAAAGCTGGAACCAGCTGACCAGACTTTCTTTCTAATTCAGTACAGGAACTCCATTAATTAATTTGTTATATTTTACCTTTTAATAAAACACTGGAACTGGAACGCAGTCATCAGTATTGTAGGTTTGAGGATTGAATCTACTGAGGATTGAATTCATCCTTCATGTGCTGAAACAGCAGTAAGTCTTGCACGTCAACAGCGCTGTTGTTGAACATGTCTCTGTAAGGCAGGGCCATGATTTTACAGCTACTGAAATGCGAAGGAAAAATCTGCTGTGGCAGAATAGAGAACACTAATGTGGCAAAAACCCATTTACAGAACTGCTAGACTAACTGCCTTTTCATGCAGCACCTGATGACTGCATATGAAGTACAATAACGTATTGCATGATATCATTTCACAATTTCATCAAAATTAGATCATTACTTGTACCTTATTCTATGATCCTCATTCTTCTTCTCTCCCAGGGGAGAAATGGCCTGTACTTTGTTTTATGTCACTATTAAGTTGTGTGTAGCGACTGGAATTGTTATGCTAAGATTCTTTTAAGTTTTCACAGTAGTTTTGGAAGTGGACATCTGAGAGGTTTCAACATATTCTGCAGCTGTACTTCTGTAGGGGGTGGAAGTTAGCTGAAAGTGATATTATGTTTTATTAGACTGAAATTTAAAGACATGCCTTTGCATGCTTAAACTGACACCTCTCAAGTGAGGTGTAAATGGGGATTGGCTATATATGGGATCTTATGTGACATAAATTCTTTTACTTTATTCTCACAGGATAAGGCATCAGTACTGATAGTAAAACTATATTCTTCCTGCTTAAATATGCTTTGTGGTCTTTTTAAGATTCTCTTTTTCCTTTTTAGTTTCTTGTGTTGTGATAGATGCTGCCATATTGCATACTTATTTACGTATAGGGATCACTGTGCAGTTCTGCAAGTTAGTTGCAGTAATGTTTCCCAAATTTGTGAAAGCTGAGCTCATATTCAGAAAAAAAAAAAAATAAAATAATAAGCTTAGAGTACCTTCCTTCGATTCTTCTACTTGTTAAAATTTACCCATCTTTCTCTCCTGCACATCCCACACACTTAAGTGCTGGTTTATCTGATGTCACAAGATACACCTAATTTATAATCCCATTAACTGAAAACAAAAGATGGTTATACTGAATTCCTCTTATATAATAGCTCAGCTGTATTATAGAGTGTTATTAATGTTTTAGAGTAAATTCTATATTACTAACACATGTTTTTTTCTTATTTAAGGTACTGGTAAATGAAACTACTTAGTGGACTGTCCAGATGCAGCTGATTTTTTTTCTTTTGTTTTCTGAAGAGGTTCCACCACCAATGTGATTGTACTATTTGTGTGACTAAATTCGTTCATGAATCCATCTGTTCCCAGTCCCTGTGTAACCTCCCACGGGTACTCTGAAACTTAAGTCCTCAGCCCTCGATTACTCTGCTCCTTTCCCCATCAACTCTGACTGCACTGGAGGTCTTTGCATGGACTTTCTCACATCATCCTCTAAAATTTCACAAGCCCTAGCTTTGTGTGAGAAAGCTGGTATATCAAAACCCTGCACCTTTTGAAGTAATATCAGATGTTTAGCTCCCCTTTTCAGGGCTTTGGTACTTTATACAACACACTGCAGAAAGTTAACAATGCACTATAGAACTTTGTAAACATCTTACAATTCTTCCAGCTGCTGTGAATTACCTTTCATATGTTTATGGTTGCCAAAGATGTTTTATTGTAGTTGCTGCTGATCTGAAACACCTTCAATGGTACAAACCTTTTAAACACTATTTCAAAATGTATTACCAGTAGCACACATCGCCACTGGTTTGGCAATGAAGAGGTTGCTGGTATGGTCCACAGGGTACTGTCGAAATGATCAGTTACAAAGTTTAAAAATTTGGTTTGCCTTCTGGCATTTGTGTTCAGTTTTTCAGGACTAAGTCCTGTAGCTGTTTCTTTAAAGAAATAGGACTAAATAGATGTGTTTGTTAAGGCCATGTTTCATGTTCTTGTGCTATTCTGCTGGGTTGAAAAGATAGATTTGATACAGGACTGCTGACAGGTCCTCAGCAACTGATAACTCTTAAAACTACTCTGTACAATGCACTTTTCTTCAGCAATACCACATATATTCTGACATCCTGCTCAAGAATATTTTAGTGATATTTGTTAAACTTTTGGAAGTTGAAGCTAACTTAGTTTTCCTTAAAGAGAGTCCACTCCAAATTAAATATCAGTGCTTTAGCTCTTGATCTCATTTAGTATATCTCAGGGACCAAAATCTCCCTTTCAGTTTCAATGTCCATAGTTTTAACAGCAAGTTGTCACAAAGTATGCTGGGACAACCAAAACCCTGACCTGAAAGAGTAAGCACTTGGCACCTGAACTGGGCCACTGGAATTCACAGGCAACGTGTATGACAACTGAGTTGCATCCACTTGGAAGTTTTTTGTCCTCCAGGGGTAAAGGAGTGATGCAATAATAGTATGTTCAGCTTTCCTGTTTGCACCAAGAGCATGACAAGTGCCAGCCTTATTGCTTAGGTCAAAGAAAATGTATTTTCGTCTAGTGCCATTAGATCAGTATAGAAACTATGTTTAGAGGATTCGTTTTTAAAAAGATGTTAAATATGTGTGTGTCTGAAGCAATGGATTGCACAGAAGTTCAGGTCTGTACAATGTATTTAATATCAAATACATATTAATTGCCTTTTTATTATTGAGTGCAATGACTTTTGAAAATGTGACTTTTACTTAAGAAGTTAGAGAAGGGAACATTTTTTTTGTCCTGTGATTACATGTATAAATTTGACAGAGGGGGGTTTTGTGCACAGGAGAAAATATAACAACATCATTCGAATCCTTTATCTCATAAATACTCAAATGTGAGGTGTGCCAGCTAAAATGTCTGTGTTTTCCAGTTTGTATGGGAGAGGTAAAGAAAGAATGAAAAATCAGCGTCAATCCATAGAAATATCTTTATACTCCTTACCTTTACTTGGGGTTGTTACTGATCCCACCTCACCCTAAGGAACAAGAGTGACAGCAGGCTCTGGAGCACACAGGGCAAGGGAAGCACACATCTCAAACAACGGACCTCTGCCCTTGACTTCTTGCCAAAAACACTGAAGTACTGAACCTGGGAATGGTTAATGATGAAGTGTTGCTTTTGCTGGTGATGTACGTGGCAGGGGGAAAAGTAGCACATAATAAGTAGAAGGGAGATTTTTTGCTGCTTTTCTGAATTTTACCGGGAAACACAATTCCTGTTACTTTTTCACTGAGCAAAAATCGTTATTTTATTTTCAATTGTTGTTGCAAATGTTTTTTAAGAACTTCACACCACTGTTAACTTTCTACCAACATAGTTGAAATATATTTTAAACTGCGTGTTGGGGGGGAGGGAACAAACTGTTGAAAGTTAGCCTTTTGTGAAGCTGTGATTTATTTTTTTCTATAAATTGCCAGATTTATAAAATTCTTACTTGAGAAATGCGTTAACTTGGTATTAAAATACCATAAATAAATCAATATAAGCTGTCAGTTTATTCTTGCACATTATCTTTCAGACACATTTTAATTAATGTTTTTTGCATGAGGCATTAGCATACATTGACACATTAAATAGTAGAGCACCCTCTTTAAATATCACAGATGTGCTTTCATGTGCTCTCATGTACAGCTCAAATCCATGCAGTACTTCGTTCTGCTTTTCAGTGATATATTCAGTTTCAAGGACTGGATTAGAAATTACATTTCTTCAAGTCCCTCCATATTCAGGAACAAAAGCAGGAAAACACAAGGAGAAAAACTAAAAAGGATACAGTCATAATACAGGTTTGATCCGAAGATCTCAAACAGCTTTGCATGGTGGGGCCAACAGGCCCAATGGCTTTTGCTCTTATACCATGGTCTGGTAACTGCTACAGATCAAAAGCCTTTATGGGTTGGGGGAAGAAATGCTCATGGAGTAGAAAACACTGCTGAGGGCACTAGCCAGGAGTGTCAGGTATTATTTTAAGAAAGAAGCATGGGGGTACGTGTATATGTGGAGATGATACATGTATAGTTTTTACAGAGTCTTTAGTTCCCTATATCAAAATCAGTTGTGTGAGTCAGAACCAACCCACCTCCTCACCCCCCTGCCAAAAAAGGCATTTAAATATCACATCGGGACACAGAAACCTGAGGTAATACATTATTACTCAATATCAGACTTGAGTCTTCCTTTCACACAGCAAAATTACAGGCTTGCCCTTGGCTGTGCTGCACAAGAGCACACTCAAATCCCATGATTCATCAAGCTGGAATATTATGAGATGAGAACTTTATTAATGTAATCAGTAGCAGAAATTTATGTGTATGAAGATTTTTTTGTTCAACAAAAGCTAATACAATGTCTAGTCTATTATTGGAGCCCTATCCAAATAAGCTTCTTAATATCCATACCAGCATCCCCAGGCCCTAATCTTTCCATCTAAAGAATTTGAGATCTGTAGCTGTGGAATGCTGTCCCATTAAGAGCTGTAACACAAGCCCAGGATCTTTGGCTGTTGTTGGGGTTGTTTTTTTTTAATTATCATAATTTACCAGCATTCATGGAAGTAGTACTCATCAGTCCTGGAGATAAGGGCAGGCAAATGAGTAGCAGCCCTCTAAATCTCGAAAAAATGACGAAAGAACATTGCTGGAATGGTTTTCCCATGCTCTCCAGAGGGATCTCAAGAAGGTGGAGAAAGGACTGACAGGAACCATGTGAAGTTCAATAAGGGGAAGTGCCAAGTCCAGCCTGTTGTACTGAGGCATGTTGAGGGCCAATCTGCTGGGAAGCAGCTTTGCAAAAATGGTCCTGGTGGACACCAAGTTGAACATGAGGCAGTGCTTGCAGGAAAGAAGGCCAACAGCACCATGGGCTGCATCAGGCAGAGCATCTCCAACAGGTCAAGGGAGTGATCCTTCCCCTGGTGAGACACACCTGGCGTGCTGGGTCCAGCTCTGGGATTGCCAGTATGAGAGACAGATGAACATACCAAAGTGAGTCCTGTGACAGGCCACGAAGATGGGTAAAGGATGGGATCATCTGTTGTACGGGAGACACTGAGAGATCTGGGACCTCTCAGCTTGGAGAAAGCTCAGATAGAAATACCCGATGCAGGGAGTAAAGCAATGGAGCAAGACCCTTCTCTGTGGTGCCCAGTGACAGGATGAGGGGCAGTGGGCACAAACTGAAATGCAGGAAATTCCATTCAAACAAAAGAAAAGGTGGTCACACACAGGAGCATGTTGCTCAGAGAGGTTGTGGAGTCTCCATCCTTCAAGATTCTCAAAACCCAACGGGACCTGGCCCCGCTCTCGCTGGCTCTGCTTTTTTAAGCATTTGCTAGTGGGAGTTTAACCAGACTGTTTTTTTTCAGATTCCTGATTGCATTAGTTCAATACCCTATTTTTTATATGGTATTATACCACCAGGTGCTTCAGAACTGCCCAAAAGCCAGCCATGGTATGACATGCTTCCAAAGAGACTGCAGTTATATTGTAGTTAGCAAAACCTAAAAATATGGATACCTTAAATTTTTATAATGGGAAGATACCAGTTTGGGAGTAATTTCTTTTTGTCTGTGGTGTTTTTTCTTTAAATCCATGGGATTCTGATCTGGGGCTTCCTTCTCTGACTATCCTTACATTCACTTCCATTGGAAGAATCTCCAGCACCATTATTTTTCGTTTTTGCAGGGATGGAGCACTCCCAGAACTGAAGGTCCAGGAGCTCTAGCTTCTGGATCACCTGACACACTTCTTGTGTCTTGTGCAACTAGAAAAGACCTTGCAGACAGGATGGTATTGGTGATCAGCTGTCACTGCCTTGAACAAGCACTTTCCCTCGCAGTTCCAAAGCTGTTCAGGTGGTCTTCTATTTGTTTTGGCAACAGGATGGGTTAGTCAGTGTGCTCTGCAGTGCCTGCATTTCCCAGGCTCCTTCATAAACAGCATCAGGAACTTTGAGCATATCACTGCAGCTATTTATTTTTTAAGTTTTCTGACTGCAACAGCCCTACCCATCTTTCTTGCAAATGTTATCTTGCAGGTGAACTGATTACTGAAAACCTGAGCTTACTCTTTGATACAGAGGAATTCAAGACTGATGAGTGTTTCTCGACAGCTTTTATGAGCACAGAAATGCCTACTGTATTACTACTCCATATTAAAAAACTGAAGTCAGCTTACAGTTGAGAGGACGCATTACACAAATAGTAATGCACTCCCGCACTCCCCTGCATTGTGTTTCAATATTAACATCACTTTCATCCACAAACTTTAAAGAATTCTTCAGCTGAAGAAAATGCTGACAAGAAGAAAAGCTTCTAGAGCTCTCATGCTACAAATATTGGAGGCATCTGATACTGTCCAAACTTTTTGCGTTAAGGAAGAAGGGGAAAAGGGGGGAGAGTGACCTATATGGAACATGCAAGAACCCTGTCTTCAAAATATGAGATGATAACTTTAACATTGTTCTCTAAGTAGTGGTGGTTGTATCTCAGTTAAACCTCAAGACAAGTATTATTAAGTCTCTTTAAGACATGCCCCCTCAGGAAACAGGTTTGTATTACCAACACAACCTGTTCTATTTGGACTCTAGTTAGTCTTCAACGAGGTGCAAACCACTTCATATGCAGCATGATGCATCTATTCTGTGATTTTCTGATACATAAGCCTTAAAGTAAATGAATTGTACCTGACCTTGGCTTGCATTTCGGCTCATTGATGAGCTTCAGACTCAAGCATGACCAAGGGCTGTCATAGCCAGCAATAGATCTCAGATCACGCGATCATTTCTTTGATACCAGTCTTTCTGTTTCCCCACTGATACTACAACAAACAAGCATATACAGTGCAGGGTTTGTCAAACTACTAAATGTTAAGTAATGTTAAGTAAAATTCATATTAATTAATTAATTAAGTTAAACATATTACAGTAGTGATGAAAGATTTTATTTGCTAATCTTGAAATAGGCTATTTGTTTATTCATGAGTATGTGAAACACCAAGTCCCAACTGATACGTAAATGAGGCTTGTTGTATGTTGGATTATGCAGGCATGGTTTTAATATTTAGTGTGTGAGATAAGCACTTAGGAAACATAGGAAAAAACATACCAGAATTTTAGCAGTGCAGAATCAAGTGTAACACAACAGTAGGTCAATATCACAAGCAACAGGATGGTTGCGGGTCATAGTAGTAGGATTATAGTGGTTTACATAATATCCTTGAATTTCTGAAATTGTTGGAAGATTTTGTTATAGTTTCACTAAAAAAAAAATAAATTCCTACTTGCTTTCAAAATAGCATCTGTTGAAGCTATCACAGCAGCATTTGGCACAGTATTCTCTAAATGAAAATGTTGAAATAATAATTTAAATATTTGTACAAAAACATGAGTCACAGCTGTACTACCTTACAGTAGAAACAAAGATAGCATCAGTATATGAGCAATTCATTTACACACTGTAGATCAGTGCTACCAAACTAGTTTGCAGTAAATGCATAGTAATAACTGCGTATGAGGACAGACAGTGAGTTCTTTCATAATAAAATAAAAAACAAGAGATGTAGCAATTCTTGTTTACAGAAATCCCCCTAAGACTTGTAATGTTACAAATTTTCACCGAAAATTCACACTGTTCCAGTGCCAAGGTTACACACAGACCTAAGAGTCCATATGCACAAAGTAGCCATTAAAGTATAATTAGGTAGAACCATAGAATGTCCAGAGTTGCAAGGGACCCACAAGGATCATCGAGTCCAAAACCTGTCCCTGCACAGGACAACCCCACAGTTCACACCATGTGTCTGAGGGTGTTGTCCAGTCTCTTCTTGAACACTGTCAGGCTTGGGGCCGTGACACCTCCCTGGGGAGCCTGTTCCAGTGCTCCACCACCCTCTGGGTAAAGAACCTTTTCCTCATGTCCAACCTAAACCTCCCCTGGCACATTTTCCTGCCATTCCTTCAGATTCTGTGGTTGGCCACTAAAGAAAAGAGCTCAGCATCTGCCCCTCCTCCTCCCCTTGTGAGGAAGCTGTAGCTGCCATGAGGTCTCCTCTCAGCCTCCTCCAGGCTGAACAAACCCAGTGACTTTAGCTGCTCCTCATACAGCTCCCCTTCAAACCCTTCACTGACTTCGTATCTCTCTTCTGGACACTCTCCAGTAGCTTTATGTCCTTTTTATCCTGTGTTGCCCAGAACTGCACACAGTGCTCCAGGTGAGGCCGCACCAGTGCAGAGCAGAGCGGGACAATCACCTCCCTCGCCCGGCTGGCAACGCTGTGCTTGGTGCACCCAGGACATGGGTGACCCTCTTGGCTGCCAGGGCACACTGATGGATCACGTTCAACTTGCTGTCCACTAAAACTCCCAAATCCTTCTCCGCAGAACTGTTTTCCAGCATCTTGTCTCCCAGTCTGTATGTAATTTCTTTCTCCCTATGGCTATTTAATATTGGACACTGCCTAGGTTTTGAAATGAACTGATGTTCCATAGTGAAGAAAACAGATGTAACTGGGATCCATGTCTCTTTATTTTATTTTATTTTGAAGTTAGAGGTTTTGCAGTGCATAAGGCATGGGTTCTCATTCTTGTGGTGCCTGAAGCTAATACCTTTTCACAGGCATCTCCAAGGTACCTCTTTCTCTCTACCTCTTTTCTCTGGCCCTGAAAAAACTCAAACATTTTATCCACTCAGAAGGCTTCTGATAGCTGTTTGTTTGTTATTTGGGGTTTGCTTATCTACTTCATCACTTTGAGTCAGGACCTCATGTCAGTAAAAGTGTTGCCATTCCAGAACAGGAACAAGAAGCTGGGGTTTCTCCATCTGTCCCCTCACCCTGCTACTGTAGTGAGATACTGTCTGACAATCTTAGAGAAAATGTAGCCATGCCAGACATTTTCATACTTTAAAGATACATTTTTCAGAGTGTGTGTACTCCTTATCCACCTTTACAGAGCTAATCCTTCCTCTTGACAGATGGCCTTGTAGCTACAGTATGAAAGAAACACTATACAGAGGGATGAACTGAAGAAGAGTGATGCTGAAGTTCACACATTGGGTGTTTGTTGGGATTCAGGATAGTACCTTATAGGGATTTTTGTGGATCTGGTTTCCATCATGACAAAACTGCTTCTGGAAAAGAACATTCAGAAGAAAAAAGTACATTAGCGTTTGTATAAATTCAAATAATCCTTCTCCATCCCCACCTCAATGCTGAAGTGCAGCCCACACTGTAACCCTTTGCCAGCACAGCTGTGATTCCCCTGGGGACACGGGCACTTTGCTTGGTTGATACCTTAGCACCCATGTACGTTAGACATAGTGGCAATGCTGTGCTTTCACTGGCTTCGCTGGCCTTTTAGATTGGAACTGATCTAAAATCTCTGTCTTACCACAGCAAAATAGCCTTATTTCTGTGCTTTAAGAAACTGTTTTGCAGACCTAGCCTTGGCCTCTTGGGCTTGAACTAAACCAGACTGTTATCACAGCAATTTAAATAGCTTGTTTTTCAGGCCAAGTTGCATGACACCTCTAATTTAAACAATGTAGAATAAAGCTAATCTATTCAAAAGTAATCTTTCTTCAATGAAGAAAACTTCTAAAGCATTTGAGATAGGAATTATGGGTAAGAGTTTTAAAAAAAGCCCCCAGGGATGGTATCCCTTTATTTGGGTATGTGCACAGTTCAGACTGATTGATTCCTCCAGTCTCCTTTTTTCTTTAGGTTGATCTTTGCTACCAACCCATATGGTGCAAACTTTCCAAAAAACAGGTTTGTCACCACTGTCATTTTCCTGCCACAGCAGATATTAAGGAAATGTAGCCTTAACTGTAAAAATGAAACTCCTGTTTGATCAGCCAAGTAACCAGACATTGCTGGCCCAAGGCATGGGACTTCTATTGTTTAATCAAGGCATATTTGTACTCAAAAGCCAGTTGCACGGATATTTATTATGTTATTTGTTATGTTCATTTTCAACAAATATACATTTGTTTTCATTCTTTGATGTTGTCATCATTTATTAGTGCCACCTAGGTTAGCATTAAGTTAATGCCACAGGTGACTTGAGAGAAAATTCTAAATGATTGTGTAGTTTATAAACAACTGCAACGTAAAAAACTTCTATATGGTTATGGTAAGTTCTGCTTTAAATCTGAAGCCTTTGATTGATTAAAAATTTAAAGCACAAATTGATTTTCTTAATAGAGGACCAGAAAATTGTGTTAGCTTTCTTAACCACATTCTGTCTTTGCTGAAAAGTACTGGCTGTTTATAACTAAAAAAGAAGAGAAGCTCTTTGTTTATTCAGAAAACAAGCCAAGCACAGGCAGCAGACTAAGTCTTACTCTCTTACCCTTGTGCACCCCATACACAAGTGGATACTTGTTGCCACTTAAACCTGGACTATGTCTTTGGGCATTAGGATGTCTGTTGAGATTACAGTTTGTCCCTGTGTAGCTACATGTCTGATAGATACCAAAGGAGTTTCTAACGCCATTGTCGGTGGGTGGGCAAACAACGACGAAGGACACTGATCTCCTGTCACTAACCTGTGGCTGAATCAGCCAGGTAACAACATGGCATTCTGGATCCCATTCAGTCATCTTCTTTCCTTTATTTTTCTTCATTCACTGACTGTTTTGTTGTGTTTAAATTACTCAAAATAAGACTAACCATTTCTTAATAGTTGTGCTAGACCAGTGCAGTGTGAGAAATGTCACTCAGTTATTCATTGTTCTGCTGTATTTCCTTTTTTATAAAAATACTGTGTTGGGTATCCTAGTAGAGATGACAAAGCACAGGGTCTCTTAACCCTGGTTAGCTATGAGCGGAATAATCCTGCCTATGATAGCTACAGTTGTATGTAAATTTAAGCCTAACCCCTAAGCTGTCAGGGACCAGTAAGTCTCTTGGGCTTCATCCCATCAACCCCGTGTGACTGGAAGTCCCTTGGGAGCACAGAGCTGGCCCTGGGAGGCAAAATTGTGCTTTCCCCCCATGCAGTAGCACAGCAAGTCACGCACACCAGCTCCACAAATGCCCTCCATCCATGAGGCAGCAAAAAGATTCTCACCTGAAGGTGTTCTCCTTGCTTCCCCTAAAAACCAAGCACACAAGCTGAAGCCATGCAGTTTCAGTGCCCCGGCAGAGGTGACAACTAGGCTATGAGGGGCTGCGTTCTCCATCCCTTTGCATTTGGGGACCACGGCGTTGAGACCAGCAGCTTGCCAGAACGGTGCCCTAACCTCATGCCCAACATGCAGCGCAAAGTGGTACTTTTGAGGGGACTTCACGGACTTTGAGGCTTAGTTTTGGACCTCCAAAGACACACTGTCCAGACTGGAGGTCCAAAACATGGTACTTGCAATAGGACTAAGTCATTCACCCTGAGTCACACCAGGAGTCTGGGATGCTTTCACTCAGGGCCATCACTCTCAAGTGACAGGACCTAGACAGACAGGCATAATTTGATCAAAGACTGAGCCCTTAACTAGGATGGTGGCCAAGGGCAGCTCCCACCCAGCCATTCATATCACATCATCTTTGCCCAGGTGACATTTAGAAGCCTGCTAGAATTCCTGACAAAAATAAAACCAATTTAAAAATCCAGAGCACTGTAATTGCACGTGTTTATCAAATTCATCAAGTAAATTGTGTAAAGGAAGTTGACTGAAAGCCCTGCAAAAGTTTTAATTAAAATTACTTTCACTGTGTAAAAGGAGTCCACCAAGTTTTATAATTAAATTCTAGCAAAAGGATTTCACTGGAAAATGTCAGTGCATCAGTTGCGTTAATTGCCTAATGCTGTTCAACACGGCTTCCTTTGCTGCTTTACTGATGGAGTAGGAAGGAGAAGAATAAAAATACCATGCTGACACCTCTCCACAGAACAGTGGATATTAGTCAGTTTGAACACTTTCCTGCTTAATAGAATGCATTACCTTAACTTTTCACAGGGAGGAAAGCAATATTCTCAGTAGTGAAAACCAGCTGGATATCATTAACAGCTTGAAAGTGGAGGTGGTGCTTTCATTGCTTCCACTTTCCCTTCCCCCCCTCCTCCTTACGGTGTCCTTTACAGAACCATAGCTTTATTTTCCCCTGTTCTGACTTAACTGACCCCAAATTACAGCTTTCTGGCAAAATGAAGCTGGACTTTCTGAGTTTTCCCTCTACATTTTGTCAAGCACATGGTTCCTCACTGTTTTTCTGTGTTTGGTTTTGCACACAAAGAAAGTCTGATGTTTTCTGAAAAATAAGGGGCAAAAAGGGCTCTGCCTTTTGCAGTAGCTGCAGTTTGTTGCTCTCCCCAGGAAAGGGACATTGTCAGGCAAAGAGAGATTTCTTTGGGCAGTCCAATGTACAAATTTTGCAGGATTAGCTCCAGTAGGAGCCAAAGTGCCATTAGCGAGGATATGTCTGGAAAAGGTCACAAAACTCAAACAGGATTGTCAGCCTGTTTCTTTGTGTTCCCTCTTACAGTGAGGATCCACTGTTATCTGCAGGTTTCATCCAGTGTTACACCGGACAGGAACTTTGCTGTTCTGCCGTACTCTTTCACCCAACACACGTGCTTTTCTCCTGATTACTGCTCATCTATTTGGGACCCCGCTGCTCTTTATCCATGAGTTAGGAAGAGCCCTTGTCTCACTCCTAGATGGTCAATAAATGAGTTACATCCAGCAGCATTTAATTATTTACAGCTATATCCAAAACAGTTTTCAATGATACATCCGTGATGCTGGAGTGGAAAGTAAAGCTCTTCATTAGGAAATTACTCATCCCAGCAGGGTGGGGGTGGATGTTTCTCATCACCACCAGCCTCTCTGTTGCTGTGAATCTTTAGCTGGTAAGGAAAGTCATGATATCACTGCCCCGGGCATGGTGTATTTAACAAATGGAGGTAGATGTAAACCCTAAGGGGCACGGGCAATATACAAGATTTATTCCCTTCCTCTAGGGCATGGGTGTTAAATTCATTTTCACCAGGGGCCACATCAGCCTTACAGTTTCCTTCAAAGGGCTGAATGTAATTTTAGGACTGTTTAAATGCAACTACTCTTACTACAACTTGTTTTCTGGCCATTGGTTCTTTGCTTTTCCGCTTTCTCTCTCCCTAGGGATCACTTTTGCACCTAATGGGATTGCCACTGTTAGCTTTAATTATTTTAATACAAATTTCACTGTACTGGGTTAAAATTATCACTTGCAGGTATAGCTCTATATATATATATATATATATGTATTTTAAAGCCTCTAGCTTTCACCTTTTTAATCTTTTTTCTCTCTCTCAAGCTCAAGAAGATAGAAATAGTTCTATTTTTCAATTTATGTAGTGTTTGAGTTGTTGGGCATGGCAGCATATTTCCATCCTCTAACTAGACTTTGGAAGACCTCTTAGAAGGTCTGTTGAGTCTACCATAGCTTATCTTCTCTTTATTTCTGTGTAGCTTTTATTTCCCTATATGTAGAGTAGGAGAAGTACATCTGGAACATTGTGCTTGAAGTTTATTATTTTTTCATTACCTCTCTTTCTGAGAAGAGAAACTTAAACTATAGTGTTCCATATAGTTTTAGTATGTCAAATAGCTGATTTTTGTTTTCCTGTGTCCTTATTTTTAATTAAACTATATTTTCTGCTTTTTATTATTTAATCTGTAACATATGACTAATTGTCTTAATTGTAGTCTGACTTTTTTTCTGATGAGAGGAAAGTGAATAAAAGGGTTTATTATTAGAAAGCAAAAAGGTCACAGACCACTCTAAAATCAAAATGTGAGTAGGTGGATGAATATGTAAAGTCTTGGTAATTATTGTGTTTTCCAGACTGCATGGTAGGACTTGTATTATTTATATTGTATCACAGATCTATTACATATAAACTGTGATGACCCATCAGCTCCAGGTTGAGTTTTCAGCCAGAGTGTTTGTTTCCTTGCATGATCATTTTAGCTTCAAAATAAACTTCATTCTGTTTCTGCCGTTCCTGAGCAAAGTTTATGCAAAATATCCCAAAGGCAGTAAACCACCCAAAACTTAATTGCTGGTAAGAAACAATTTTTGATGAGAAAAGTGTTATTGCAAGGCATGATTAGTCATTTAAAATCAGCCAAGTGATGTTTGTGTAGCTCCTCCAGGATAAATATTATGTATTGGGCTGTTGATTTGATCTCTAAATGACTATGGGGTCTGATCAGGTCTTGTTTGCACATTAATAACATTTCCAAACACTTACACTTCATCACAGCGAGCAGGAGTTAGTGAAGAAGGTTTAGGGATGTGGGCACATGCCTACATGTGAATGGACTGTGATTATGTCTAAAGAGATGGTTTACTCCAGTGGTCATCAAGACTATGAATTGGGATCAAGAGAAGACAGGTTGCTTTCTCTTTATTTTCTATTGCAGAAGTAGTTAGCCAGTACCCAAGGACATATTTTTAATCCTTCCTGTGATGAAATAACAGACAATTAGTGCAAATAGTAGGAACAGAGGTGAGTTGACTGTCCACTGTGTTTTTCAGTAGGTCAAGGGAAGCTGTTGCTGGAAAATCCCATGCAGTGGCTGCTGGCACAAGGTGCGCTCTGTGCTTGCCCAGCGCAGGGGTCATACCTGGGCTACTGGAGACCTGGGGAACTGCTGAACATGGCTGAGTCTGGTGGCATTTCCCACTGCCCAGCAACATTTTCCCAGTCATCCTAGAGCCTTCATCAGGATGAGGAGAGCAAGTTGTGCGGGTGTCACTGGTGTGTGTGTGCCCTGTTTCACCTCCTGAGAGGAGGTTTTAGCATAGAGGGTGTTGGTCTGTTCTCTCAAGTAGCAAGCGATAGGATGAGAGGAAATGGCCTCAAGTTGTGCCAGGGGAGGTTTAGATTGGATATTACAAACATTTTTTTTTTTTAATGGAAAGGGTTGTCAGGCATTGGAACAGGCTGCCCAGGGAAGTGGTGGCGTCACCATCCCTGGAGGTGTTTAAAAGATGCATAGACGAGGTTCCTAGGGACTTGGTTAGGTGTGAACTTGGCAGTGTGACATTAATAGTTGGACTTGAGGATCTCAAAGGTCTTTTCCAATCAAAATGATTCTTTGATTTGCTTTACAAGCATGGGTGGAGTAGTACTCAGGGTTGCTGGTAAGAAGATAATGACCATGAAATGAAGAAGAAGCAGAAATCGCTTGGCCCAGCCACCCTTTCTACCTGACATCAACCTCCCACAGCAGCAGTGCATGATTTACCCTGTTTGTCCCTAAGCACAAGCCTCAAATGGTTGCTACAAATTCTTCTCAGATCAGGCAATACCTTTGCTCTCACATTAACTCACACGGGAAATTTTCAACCTGGCATTTATTTCAGTGCTTGCTGATGTACTTAGTAAATGCGATGAGGAAAGATTTGAATGCACAGATAATGTGCAGTGCCTGACTGTACTCTGATTTTTAAAAAAGGAAGGCTATGTCCTTTTAATTGTGTAAGATACATCAATGCTTTCCAAACAATTTGTAAGCTGCTTTCACCCAGCACTGAAACATGGTTGTGTCTTTTCTGTGGAATGAAGATAGAGCTAAAAGCAAATGCAACAATTTGCTGGTTTCTGCTACTGCATTTCAAGTGGAAATTGTGCAGAGCACATAACTCGGTGTTCTGGGATATCAATAATTGCTGTACCTCTTGTTTGAAATTGGTACAGATCTTTGATACAGTTTCATATAAACCCAGAAATGATGCCCAGAACATAGCCTGTGCTCTGAGTATTTCCTTGCCTTCCTGAACTGAATTTTGTGTATATATTTCAAAGGTGAAGCACAAAAATTAGAGCACGTATCTTAACAGGTCTTTATGAGTTGTGAATACATGGCACTTCAACTTTGCAACTAAACAAAACTATTGATGCATGTTGCCATCTGATAGCCTAAGAGCCCTATGAAAAAACAATGATGGATAGTTTATCACTTTTATTTATAACTGAAACTTGATTTAAGCTGAATAAATAACCTTAAATTGAAAGATGTCTAAGCGGTCTGTGTGGACAGCACTCTGGTCATTACTTTTGCTGTATTTCCTCTTGTGCTTTTCCCATCTTTTAGTTGTAATTTGAAGGACAAGAAGAGATTTTACTTTCCACTGATGGTGCAGATCTTCTTTGTCTTTTCAGGACAGTCAAGTGTAAAAAAATTAAAACCCTGGACAAAATGCTGGTCATAATAGCTTTGATCCAGAGAAATGTCTCCACTCAGAAAAGGTGTTTGACTGTATTTTATTGTTAACAGCTTCAACAAGAAAGAAATAGGTATCTGTTTCCAGAGAAAGAAATCAACTTTCAACAATTCTCATGCTTCATGCTTGTCTCCAGTAAGGGCAGGAGGTCTGGGCACCTTGATAAATTAAAATGACAAATATGCAGATCAAGCACATTAAGAGTTGTCCTCTTACCAGACTTAGCAAAAATATATACATAAACTAAGTAGGGAAAATCTCATTATGTATTTAACTTCACAGAAATATAGAGGGCCTGGTGCAAAGTGAAATGAGTAAATGTAAGGACAGGACAGCAAAACTGGAGTAAGAATTTTTCAGGAAAATAAAGTTTGAAAAAGTAATAAATGTTTCATTGCCTTAAATTCTAAAAAGAGTTAAATCGATAATGGGAAAGTTACCAAAAAAATTCTGTAACTCAGTATTGATTTTTATGTTGTCCTTTGAAAGGCACTAGCAGGTCATTGCTGAATTATATAGAAGAACCTTGAGAAGTTATGGATTTTACCACCCTGAAAAGCTACGTATTTGTTATTTAAGGTCACACTGACTGTTTATTTTTGGAAAATGATTAGTTCCACATAGTATGCAAGGGAGAAGAGTTCCAGCTGCCAGACAACAAATGTGAAGTTTCTGTCACTGTCAGTAAGGGGTCACGCATATGCCTTTCTGTTTTAAAATACAGGTGGGTTTTTTTTCCTACCCTAACCCAATCATTTATTAAGTTCTATTATTTCAGCTTTTCAATGAATCATTAACCAACATCACACCATTAGCTGATTTATGACCCTCGTTATTATAGTTTTATGTTAAA
This sequence comes from Columba livia, assembly GCF_036013475.1. NCBI lineage: Eukaryota > Metazoa > Chordata > Aves > Columbiformes > Columbidae > Columba > Columba livia. Next base: position 103,143,523 of record NC_088602.1, on the reverse strand, counting down.
CCTATGACATCCACATGTGGGACTCCTGTATAAATAAATTCTGGACTAAGCAGAGACGCTGTAAAAGAAAACGTGCAGATCAAACACCAGCCTGATGGCTGAAGATTTCCCCCTACCCTGAGGGAACTTTACAACCTCTGCATTCATGTAGGTGTGGTTTCAGAGCTTGGACCGTTCACTCATACATGTGTTGACTTCCCCCACAAATCCACCAGTGAAAGACAATGTCCAGCCCTGTTGCCCCAGTAGCTGTGTGGTTAACCCTTGTGAGACTGATGGTTCTGCACTAGGCATCAAATCCTGCAGGTTTCCTTCTCCAAAGAAGGATGTTCTTGGATGCAGGTATCATGTTCTCCGGCTAAAACATACTAAAAGGTCTTCAAGTGACGGTGTGGAAAGTATTTTCCTTTGCAGCTATGTAATGCCTACAATTTAGGTGCCCTCGAGTCTCACAGCTCTGACCCTGTTGCCCTGGGCCACGTTTGTATTCAGTACAGAAAGTCACCACTGGAGCACAGTCAGGATCTTTGGTGGGCTGAGTTGTCTTCTGGATGCCCCACACTCCCCTGCTTGGGTTTTTTGGTTTTTGTTTTTGTTTTATTTGGTAGCTTTTTTAATGCATTTACTTATGCTTCTTTGTTGCTTCAAGGCACATAAATATTTAACATCATTAATATAGGAATTCTGGACAGCACAGGCAATGAATATCCAACCTTTAGCTAGGAAGTAAGTGTGAGAGGTGGTCAAGGCAGTCTCTGGAATGACAAGAGCCTAAGTAGTAACTTTATGCCAAGTGTTGTCGGCAGTTCAGATATATTTTAATTTCTGGTGATGTTAAGAGTTGGGACATACAGTCTTTACTTAATCCATCAGCTTGGCTAACTAAACACTTTACTACTGTGCAATGGCTATTTGATATCTTCTCTATATTAAATTGCCAGCCAGCATTCTGTTTAATTACACTTTAAATTTAAATGCATGTGTTTTTTTTTTTTTTCAGAAAAAAAAATCTATTCCTTTTTCTCTTTAAACAGCTCATGTTCACTTCAGTGCCAGTTTTATAATTTCCTTCTCTGTTTTATGACTATGCTTTATCTTTTTATGTTCTTTTTTTCCCCTGTATTTTCTATTGCTTCTTGGAGAAGAAGGTATCTTCTTTAAATATTAAATATGCAGTAGGACATAAAGAAAAAGGAAATCCCCAAATTAATCTTCCTACCTAGTTCTGCTTTACAGCTTCATTTCCTTTCAGTTTTCCTTTAATACCTTACCAACGCTGTGATAAATTGGTCCAGATAACACTTTTTATTTTCCTCAATATAGATTAAATACCTGTGTTGGGGGAAAAAAATTATTGTTAAGGGAACTTTAAATTTGAGCCTCGAGATTTCGCGCTGTGTTTACTAGGAATGCTGACTGCATGAATGAGATTAAGAGGAATGTGCTGGCAAAGGCCACACAGCGCTGCAGTGCATCGAACCCCCAGCACTGCTTGGGTGCACCTGAGAAGGTACCAGCAAATCACTGCGGCTGTATCCTGTAGCTAAAGCAAGACTGAATTGGCTAAAATAATTCTGTGTTATTTTGGGGACTTGTGAAGGCCAGACCAAAAAAATAAACCTTCCACCGGTTATTTACTCTTTTTTTTGTTCTTCTTTTTACCAGGTAAAAGATGATCTGAATGTTAAAAACAGTATGGTATCTTTAATCTATTCAGTTGTTTTTATTTCAGGTTTTGTGTCCCACTTAATAGAAATGGAATATGGTGTAGAGGCTTTATTTGAGGAAAAATAAATTAATTTGATTTGAACTTTCCATGCAGATAGAGAATTATGAAAAGGACTATAAACTCCAGTAAAAGAAACAGAGTTACAGCGAACCTGAAATCAAACCACAGTATCTTTTATGTCCTTCCAGTGTCTAATTGCTGTATTTGCCATAAAACCTGCTGAGAAATTTTTTCTGCTTTATCTTTGGGGAAAAAAAATGCACTGTTTCTGCTCTTTTAATCAGAGAATTGTTTGCTATACCTTGTATGATTGACAGTTTTTGCCAGACAAAGTGGGGAAAATTTGATTTGCACAGTTTGAGTTCTTATCAGTTTTGAAGGAAGTGATTATTTCTGTTGGTCTTTCCTAGACATGATGGGTCTTCAGGTAGGTATCTTTAAACAGTAATTATTTCTGATGGGAAGAAAGGGAAAATAAATGGACTGCTGTGTATTTGCTATTTACTTTGATGATACTCAGCCTTGTTCTAAATGCCTTGCTTTATGTTTACTAGATAAAGTAACCTCCGTGTTTTGGCACTGAATTTTGCCATTCTTTCTCAGTTGTGCCTTTTGTCTACATTACCTTTCTCAACATATACAGTCTGAACTGTCAAAACAAATCATAAACAGAGCGAAAGGAATGCACTGAAATCTGTGGAAAATGTGGACCAAAAAAATGTTTTTTCTTACCAAAAGTAGAACTGAGCACATGAACACCGAAAAGACCTTTTTCGTTAATACTCTTCACTGGGTTTCCATTATTGCAGAGGTGTTTTAGTGCTGGAAATAAGAAATTGCACTAGTGTTAGAGCTGATTCATTTAATATTTTCCTGCAAAATACAATTAGGTTCAATAATAAGTTCTGGGCCCCTCAGTTCCAGAAGGACAGGGAACTGCTGGAGAGGGTCCAGCGCAGGGCAACAAAGATGATTAAGGGAGTGGAGCATCTCCCTTATGAGGAAAGGCTGAGGGAGCTGGGACTCTTTAGTTTGGAGGAGACTGAGGGGTGACCTCATTCATGTTTATAAATATATAAAGGGTGAGTGCCATGAGGATGGAGCCAGGCTCTTCTTGGTGGCAAACAATGATAGGATAAGGGGTAATGGGATCAAGCTGGAACACAAGAGGTTCCACTTAAATTTGAGAAAAAACTTCTTCTCAGTGAGAGTGACAGAGCACTGGAACAGGCTGCCCAGGGGGGCTGTGGAGTCTCCTTCTCTGGAGACATTCAAAACCCACCTGGACATGTTCCTGTGCGACCTCACTTAGGCGTTCCTGCTCCAGCAGGGGGATTGGACTAGATGATCTTTTGAGGTCCATTCCAATCCCAAACATACTGTGATACTGTGATACTGTGAATAAGTACAACTCTATATTCCAGTCTAATACCTTTTTACTCTGCATTGTAAAGTCTTTAAGTACTATAATTCAGGTGTTTCAAGAATGCACATTGAACATTAAGTGCTGGACACCACAGTTATTGCGTTCTCATAAATGTTACTGTAAAGTATGTTAAGCATGTTCATACATCAAAATCAGTACTAGGTAGTTCTCAGCAAAGTTTTACTTGCATTTCGTGGATCTACATTGTTTTACGCAAAGTTACATGGGTATGAATTCATATATCATGGAATCATAAATAGTTTGGGTTGGAAGGGACCTTCAAAGGTCATCTAGTCCAACCCCCAAAGTCTTCAGATTATTTAAAAATACAGTGAGAAAAGAGCAGTGGAAAAAAAGGGATGCTGAAACCAACTTGGCTGCCCTGTTAAGGGCTGCTGCTCCGCATTGGTTTTTCTGGTGGATCACCCTGCACCAGCCAGCCCAGCTCTGTGAGGAGCTGAGTTTCCCAGCTGCCACCACACTCACCGGAAAAATGAAAGACACCAGCACCTTACGGCATCAAACCCACAGATGAAAAGGAATAGCAGTATTTCCCCTGAAGCCTGTGACTGAATGGTTGCATTCTGTGAACTATAAAAGTGCCAGGAACCCAGGTGCCCGGTTCCCCCCACACTGATTCAGGGGCAGCCTCTCCAGCATACCAGAGAACTCCGGCTCAATTCCAGACTGTGGTGCCTCTCTGTATCAGCATCCAAATTCAGCTGCCCATTCCCTGGCCAGCTGCTGGGGCATGACTACAGGTGCTGTGGGTGAACCTGCTCTTGCAGAGACCGAACCCTTCCCAACAGACGCTTTGGGACCTCTCTGGAGCAAGGCTGGATGGAGGCTGAGGACACATTAGGCTGGGTCCTGGCACTAGGAATGGTCCAAGTACAAGGAGGGGCTCTGGAGTGATCTACTCTGATGGCACCTCATGCACAGGTCTTAGTTTTGGGTCTGGGGTTGTTTTTTTATTTTTGTTTTAATATTGATCTTATTGCATATATTGTTTTCTCTTTAAATGGGTGTAAAGCGCAGGCCATGACATTTGAGGCCCATTTTTGTTATGAAGTCACGATCTAGACCTCACAGTATCACGAGCAGATGAAATGAGACTGCTGTTTATTTTCCCAGATGCTCTAATTTGGGGCAGTAACACACAGGGCATGCATGTGATAAACTGCACTTTGGTTGGTGTTTCAGAGGAAGGGAGCTCTTTTTTCCTTTGTAGTTGGGTTTTGAAACATTGTCCTTGTACCTTGCCCTGAGAATTGTTACTGAAATCGATTTTGTGCAAGAGACTATTTTTCAGTATGAAAAATGCCATTGCAGGCTTGATACTTAAGTTATAATTTCTTTGTGAGCATAAACTCATGCAGCAAACTGTAATAAAATAATAGTTTAATTGAGCCTGCTTTGCACAGGCTCAGTCCAAGCAATCTCACAGCTGGTTTTGGCTGAGTTGATGTATAGCCAGTGAGGGGGATAACTTGATTTGAAAGGACTGAAAGCAAACACCTTTTATATTGCTCTTCTGCATTTCTTAAGACTTCCTGTCTATCTATTTAAATTTCATTAAAACTGATAAGGACTAGCTAATGCATATTGTATCTGTCCACAGGGATGGTTTTATTTTCTTTTAGCTTGGAACAACATTAAAAACACGTTTTGTTTGTTTCTAATTTTGGTGTAGCAAAGGATATTTTCCTTTATTTCCAAGATTGTTTACATATATTGAGCCCTTTCATTAATAAGTTAACACACGTAAATCATAAAGTAGTTAAATCATAATATACTGGCTTTCAGTAAAGTAGGTTTTCCTAAACAGTACCTATAAAGTTGGTGCAGGTTTATTTTTTTCTCTTAACAATACTATGACTTGTTCACAATTATTTCCTTCAGCAGTTGTCTAATAATTTGTACTAAGAATTAAGATTGTATACCCTTGTTGGTTTAATTTTGCTTTATATGACCAATTAAGAAAACAGTGATAATGTTTTCTTGTGTGGTACCCCTGATGTCAGAGCGGGGGTTACAGGTTCAGCTCCCACCTCCACTACATGTGTCCTGTGCGACTGTGGGCTGGTCACACAATGTTTGTTTCTCTGGTTCACCCCTTGAAGTGGGGAGAGCATTAATGCTTTGATGCTGGCGGAGAATACTGTGGGACTGTGTTGGCTTCGATGCTGTCCTCTTGGGGGGCAGCTGCTTAACTTCTCAATAGTTTTCTTCTCCTGCTTCGTTAGAAAAGTAACTGTTTTCTTATTCCAACTCGGGATTAATGGAGCTGTTTGATGACTCTGGTAGGCACGGTTGTAAGAGAGGGAGACAAACTTTCCTGGTGTTCCTTTGGCTTATGGCTTATCTCAGCTTTACTGAGAGACTCAGCAGCATAGCTACCTGGGGAACAGCTAGCTCCAGTTCCTTAGAGAGATTCAGATAAACATCTGGACCTGTTCAGCCCTTTCCAATTCAAGAAATCTTTTACCAGTACATACTTAGATCCCGCAGCTCATTGTGCTGAAAGGACATTGGCAAAATGAAGTGCCACAACTTGTTGGGCACAGTGTGGGAGCTGAGGGTTGCACTTTTGCACTTAGAGTGCAGTAAAGGTGCTCAGCCCAAATGCCAATGGCATACCTTTGCTCAAAAGAAGCCTTTCCTAGAGACTTGAAAGACTTGGGGTTGTTCAGCCTGGAGAAGAGAAGGCTCCAGGGACACATTATTGCAACCTTTCAGTACTTAAAAGGACCTATAGGAAGACTTTTTAGAAGGGTCTGTTGTGATAGGACAAGGGGTAATGGCTTTAAATTGAAAGAGGAGAGATTCAGACTAGGCATGAGGAAGAAATTTTTTACAATGAGGGTGGTGAAACACTGGCCCAGGTTTCCCAGAGAGGTGGTAGATGCCCCATCCCTGGGGACATCCGAGGCCAGGCTGGATGGGGCTCTGAGCAACCTGATCTGATTGAAGATGTCCCTGCTCATTGCAGGGGGGTTGGACTAGATGACCTTTGAAGGTCCCTACCCAAACTATTCTGTGATTCTATGACCTTGTTCAGTCATGGGGCTCCAAGTCTCCTATTTACCCAAATATGAAAATATATAAGAAGTTAAGCTGGAGAGTTCTGCCAGGTAGCTTAATGTAATACTGGTATCATCTGTTACTGGTGTCACCTCCCCACCTTGTCAGCCCCAGGAATACATGAATAAACCTAAATGCCTGTTGTCTGATGAGAAGGAGGAAATAAATAAAAGGCCAACCCTGCTTCTGTTTGGTCCCTTTTCATAAGTGAGCAGTGGGAGACCTGACAGAGAATCCAAGGCTGGAGTGAGCAGGGAAAGTCCCCAGTGAGCCGAGATGAGGTGGCAGGGGCACATCTGCACAGGGAAATGACAGCAGCTTGGGAAGAAAGTGAAGCTTTTTGGGGTTTGACCAACTTAGGAGTCACAAACTAGTGATAACTATGGTTTTAGAGACGCCTAGGCTGACAGGGTTGTGGATGGCATTGTTACAAATGTGGGAGAGGATGAAGGGCATCACCTCCAGATCCACCGGGTCAAGAAAAACAGGTTTTTACTGGCTAGCAAAAGACACCATTACAGGAGAGGCATAACCCTTGTTTCTAACGTTATGTTGGAATTTCTTCCACTGCTCAGGTAGTAGACCATTACTATCGATTTTTTTTTTTTTTATTTTTCCAGCCATTTCAAACTGCACCATATGATTTTTCAAACCCAGACAAGTATAAAAGCCACTGTGGCATGAAATGGTGTAATTCCAAACCTTTCACAGGGCAATATATCTGCCGTTTTCACAAATCTCTTATGTCAGGTTTCACCTTTGTTTTAGGATCAGAGCACTGCCTCCAAAAAGCCCCTTTTGTAGCCGCTGGCTGGCGCAGCTGGTGATGGACGTGGGCTGGAGCTGCTCGCTGTCCCCAGCATCTTTGGCCCCTCTTCTGCTCCCTCCTTCAGCCCCACCAAGGGACGAGCGGGGAGGGTTTTGCCAGGCAGCGACAGCTCGGACCATCGGGCTGGGGATGTGGTGAGGGCACCACGGCTGCTGCCCCTGAGCTGCTTAAAGCCCCACATGAAAGGCAATGCGGCTCCAAGGGGAGGCTGATGCTGTTGCCGGGGGTGCTGGGTTTGGGCGCCTGGGCACAGGCTGAAAGGCCAGAGCAATGCAAGGAAAGTTAAAGCAACAGCTGTTAAGGTGGGATAGGGAATTTTTGCTTTTAAACCAAATTACGGTTGTTGTATTCTGACTTTGGCTTTGGAGGGAATGGATGAAATCTTTGAAAAGGGCTTTGGAATTAGCCTGTTAAAAATTCTGTACTACGACAATGTGTGAATAAATGTAACCTGACAACTTAGAGGTACATTTTAAGGGAATAACTGAGGTTTTATCAGTATCTTATCCCATCAAAGCTGATGGGCAAAACTAGAGTAATTGAGGTTCAGTGCTATTACTGTACCTTTCTGCAGGGTAGCACATCAGGCCACCTCATGTTTTTTTTTTAAACAAGAATGTAAAAAGAAAGAAAGAAATAGGTAATATAGTCTTGAGTGACGCTGTGATGTTTAGAGCCTTAATCTAGATTATACCTCTTCCTACAGCACATGAAGGGTCTTAATCCACTGCAGACATTTCATTTCTGATTTTTCAAGTGGTGGCAAACCAAAAACAATATGCTACAATAGATTAGATCTAGAAAGCAGAGCCACTGTTTCCAGTGTGAGCCAAACTTTTCTCCCGTGTCCAGTCTTAGCCATAAGACTTATGGCTCAAAAGCATTTTTCCTGCTTGCAGGTGATGGCTCAGTATGTTTCTGTTCTGTTGAGTGGCACTTCACTGGACGTTGCATCGCTGGGATGTTTCGGCACATTATCTATTGATGCTCTGTAATGTTAGTCATACCTCCATTTTGGTTTATGTCTACAAAGCCCAAGTTCACTAAGTAGAATAACTTGCACTATGTGACCTTTACAAAATTCTAGTGAAATCAGGCTCGGATTTTTCTTCCCTTTCCCTGAACACCGGACAAAGTCACCAGAGGACACAGCCACACTGGTGCCGCCAGTGGGGCACGGAGCCGTGTGGCCAGCAGCAGCCGCAAGAGCAGCCCCGGCTCGTGCCTGACGCAAGTGGCTCGGAAAGAAGGTGAAGCTGGGTGTGTTTCTGATACGCCCTTTTTTTTGTGCTTCCAATGTGCAATGTGTCTGGAGCAGACCAGAAGAGGCAATGAAAAAAATGTTTTCTCTGCAACATTTCTTTCAAATTAAAGGCAGTCGGACAACCAGGATGTAGACGGTTGGTTTTTTAACCTGAACAGGTAATGAAACAAAAATACAGTTGTTCCTAATCTTACTTTCCCCACTTTTCTACCTCACAATAGATCTATGACAGAACTGGACACAGAAAATATATATCATGTCTGGTGGGGACTGTTTACAGGTGAGGACGCCTACAAGTAAAGGAGCTTGGTATTATTACACTGACAGTATTTCTTTGGTCTGACATGTTCAGAGAAAAAATGATTTACTGTTGCCATGTTTGTGATAAGCAGGCAGTTGCTCTTATGATTTTGGTGACTGCAAGCACAAAACCAGCACCCAGAAATTATACATATAGACAACTACTACTGTCTCCTCACTCTGTTCTCCATTCCCGTGGTCACTTCACTGTTGTGCATGACCAATATTTTGTATCTCTAATGTTTTCAGGCTGACAGCAAGACGTTTGCATTCTGAACCTCCCCACTCTCTTCTTTTTGAGAGGTTTAACCGTGAAGGATAGATAACCACTACCAAGAAAAACTCACAGTGTCTTGAATAAGGTATTTCATGTAAATAACCACACAAAGGTAACAGCATATTTTTCCCTTGATGTTCCTTACCATCATTTAACTCTTCTCACACCTGAATACTGTTCATAAAAATAGTAACTGGCTAAAGTTTCTCACATGTTCTGTCACCAAGACCTTCATCTGACAAAACACGCTTACTAAACTGGATGCATGTAAAGGATCCTCTCTACTTCAGCGGGACCCACACATGTAGTTGTAGAACTGAGCTTCAAAATACTATCTTCTGGTTATGCACACACACAAAAAAAGGCAATAGTCAGCTATACAGCATTACATGGGCACTGCCAGATGTTAGATGCCTTCAATGACAGTACACGCACTTGGGTCAGCAAGGTTTCAAAACAGGTAGTTCAGATTGTTTTCCTCAAAATCAGAGCCAGAGAAGCAGAGACTGTGAGAGGCGACTGAGATCACGAGAGGAACCAGCGTCCAAGGTGGTGCTGGGATTTCCAAACCCTAATGGAACAGCAGGTCTTCAGCATCAGACCAGCGACCTGCAGGAGACCAGCCAGACCTTTACTTGCAACTGGCAAAGGCTGATGAAAAAATGTTGCAGCTGAGGAACAGCACAACTTGATAAAGATCTGCATATCTGCAGAAGTTAGAAAAACCCAGTCAAGACAAAATTCTCTGGGAGACCGTAAATCATTCCTCTGAATAAGGAATAGGTCCCTCATCTGTCAAGGCAGAGTTTCTTTTAAAGTGGTTTCTCTTGTAGAGTGAATTTGATGCCAGTAGAATTATTGAGCTGGAAAAAGAGCAAAGTGGTTATCTTTCACTTCCAGCTTTAAGAAACAGCTTTGAAGACTACTGGGAAACATTTACACACTCTGCATTTATTGCTGTAATAAACTCGCTTTCATTTTTAAAGCCAGGCATCACCATGTGGGAATTTCACACGATTGGTGACTTTTATAGCTCATGAAAACATCTGTATTTCCCACCTTGGTGGCCAGATGATTTGTGTCACAACCAGAATACACTAAAATAACTTGCTTATATTTAGCATAACTCCTGCTATTACTCTGTTGTCATTGGTACAATTATGTCTTTTTCTTATGTTTATGTGCTACTTTCTCCTGAATGACTGCACCTTCCCAAGTGCATTTCTACAGCCACATACTGCCAGCGGCATGGAGTCACCAAACCCTGTAGCCTGATGGAGATGAAGCTGCAGCTGCTCTGTGGCCCCAGCACCAGTGGTCTCACGCCGAACCCCTCTCCAGCGGATCTGCCAGCGTGAGGACATACACACAAGTGTGCAATGTGGATCCCCGGCACCCAGGCTCAGTCACAGGCTATTTCTAGGGCTGCCCTGACTCCCCGCCCTCCCCAGCTGCTGGCACACAACAGCAGTTGTATGCACTTGCATTTTCCTCCAAAGACTTCTCCATCTCTTTGCTGGAGGGTGGGTATCCACCCACCCTGATCTACAAGGACTGAAGGTGTCTTGGATCATAATAATCTAATTTTTCATCATCTCAGTAGTGTGGGCACCTTGTCAACACAGCAAGCCAGCTGCATTTGATTCCCAGTGTGGGAGAGTGTATTTGAAAAGGACACCAGGAGAGAGTAGTGCTTTAAGATTTGTGACCTGGATGACTGGAGAACTCTGTGGAATTCTGAGCATCACAGGATAAAAAGGACATAAGGCTACTGGAGAGTGTCCAGAAGAGGGCTGTGAAGTTGGTGAAGGGTTTAGAGGAGAAGCCATATGAGAAGCGGCTAAAGTCACTGGGTTTGTTCAGCCTGGAGAAGAGGAGGCTGAGGGGAAACCTCATGGCGGCTACAGCTTCCTCACAAGGGGCGGAGGAGGGGCAGGCACTGAGCTCTTCTCTCTGGTGACCAGTGACAGAACCCGAGGGAATGGCAGGAAGATGTGCCAGGGGAGATTCAAGTTGGACATGAGGAGAAGGTTCTTTACCCAGAGGGTGGTGGAGCACTGGAACAGGCTCCCCAGGGAGGTGTCACAGCCCCAAGCCTGACAGTGTTCAAGAAGAGACTGGACAAGCCCTCAGACACATGGTGTGAACTGTGGGGTTCTCCTGTGCAGGGCCAGGAGTTGGACTCAATCTTTGTAGGTGCCTTCCAACTCAGGGCATTCTATGATTCTGTGAAGCCAATTTCTAGATATTTATGTGTAAGTGAAGCTAGAAGCTTGATGGGAATAGGTTTTCAATAGGTCTCTGACATGCTCTGATCCTCACAGGAAACACTACGGTATTATGCTTTTGCGTAGTCGCAGAATCAAGATCCTAGAGGTATCATCTCATAGAACAGAAAAATCTTTCTGTCTTCTGAATAGCAAAGGTTGTTCTAGACAGTGTGTTTCCTAATGTCTTTACTGAATTTAGTTTTCCAATTTCTCTCCATGTAAAAGCACAGGTGGATCTCAGCAGCAGTAAATTAAAATGGTGCTCAGGTTTTGTTTTTCCTGTTTAATTTTAATGTTTTTACACTACTAGTAGTGTATTGCCCCGGCTTGTTGCTCCCCCTCTGCAATTGCTGTTGCTCCTATTTAAATATTTTAAATGGCAGTTTCTTCCATGACTTGGATGCATGGCGAGGAGGGCAGCAAAGCTGGGGAAGGGGAGCTGCTGAGGACCCTGGGTCTGTCTGCTTTGGAGAGAAGGAGGCGGAGGGGCAACATGACTGCTGTCTCCAGGTTCCTGAGGAGGGGAAGTGGAGAGGGAGGTGCTGAGCTCTTCTGCCTGGTCCCCAGTGCCAGGAAACATGGGAATGGCTCTCAGCTGTGTCCATCAGGGGCGGTTCAGCCTTGACATGAGGAAACATTTCTTTACTGAGAGGTGGTCAAACCCTGGAAGAGTCTTCCTGGAGAGGTGGTCGATGCCCCACATCTGTCAGTGCTGAAGAGGCATTTGGGCAACATCCTCAGTACCATGCTTTAACTTCTGGTGAGTGCTGAAGCAGTCAGGCAGTTGGACTAGGTGATGGTTACAAGGCCCTTCCATCTGAATTGTTCTGTCCTGTTCTATTCTATGCCATTCTTCTTCCTATCTCCTGCTTTCCCAAAAGTAGATGCTGAGGAAATCTGTGATGACGTTTCAGTGCAGAAGGCACTGAATACCCATAACCATATCCCAGCACAGGCATTGCCTGTGTCGCGGTGTGGGAAGGAGGCACGTACCTTGTGCTGGGGTGAGAGCTGGGCATCGTCTCAAGGTAGTTGGACCATCTGGGCAAACTGGCAAAAAGCAAGTATGAGTAGAGTTTTTGAAACTCTTCTCTGTTCATCTGGTTGAGTTGGGTTTCCACAGGGCAGCAAAACCTCATACCTCTGACACCAGTGAGGCTCAAAGATCAAGCCCTCAGTCTGAAGCAGGCCATGCTCCTCAGCCAAGGGCTTGCGAATCTTTCTGAGGTGAACAATACCTGCTCATTTCCTGTGGATTCTTTCTTCCTTCTTGTACTCATTTTTAGAATTACCCTCTCAGTTTTTCATGACTAAGACAAAAGAGCCTGAGAACAACAGTACTCTAACAGAGAGAAGGTCCATAGGGCTGCTCCTAGGGCTCAGTGTCTGGGACTGGCCTCCCCTGGGACCCCCACCCAGCGCCACCGTCTCCTGCCAAGGGCCCAGGGGACGTGTCTCAGCTCAGCCTGGGACCTTGTGTCCCTGCCTGAGCCATGTTGTAGGTGTGTGTGCCCGTCTCGTCTCGACCTCTGTCCCTGGCTGGGCCTGGGCCCTGCCCTGCAGAGAGAGGCTCTCCTGGATGGACGGAGCCCTCAGGGCTCTGTAAGAACTCGTCATGCAGAACTCAAGGCATAACACAGCATAACTATTAAATTCTTTTCTATTCTATCCTATGTATTGTATTCTATTGCGTGTGCTCACCGTGAGTCCAATAAGGATGGGAATACTATTTACATGAAATGCCAGGGGGTTTTCAGCTCCGGAAACACTTTTGAGGACACAGAACACAAAGGATACGAGTGGAAACAGGATTTGATTCTATTTTGTTTTATTTTCGGTTATTCTATGTCATTTACTGACTCTGTTTACAGAGCCGATGCTCATGAGCATTAACACAATGCCCATGCGCAGCCAGGAGCAGGCTGATGCATTCTTCAGTTTACCTTGAAGAAACATCCCTTGCAGGCTGGCAAAGGCAAGTTGCAGAACTGCAAGAACAGCAGCAGCAATCTAGGCCAAGCTGTCCCTGTGTCCTGAAGAGGGAGAATGTGAGGAATGAGGATCAGGACAGACCACACACAAAAGAAGAAGATGAGGAAGGAGAAGAAGATGAGAAGGAAGAAGAATAAGAAGAAGAGGAAGATGAGGAAGAAGAAGAAGAAAAACAAGAAGAAGAAGGTAAGGAAGAAGAGGAAGAGCTGTGTGATACTGTGAGGTATTTTCCAAAGTGTGGCAGATAGTGATGACAAGCAGAGTTTTTCCCCTTTGAAAACTTTCTTGGTTCCTACGCTACTTGGCTAGGGCTGCATGAAAAGCGCTCTTGTTCCTGCGCGGTGCTTGAGTTGCATGCAGGGAGAGCTGAAAAGTGGGAGATCCAGATGGTGCAGCAAGCTGGGAGCCCTTCCAAGCACAGGCTGTTTGGCAGCAGCCAGGAGCCCTGGGGAAATGGAATCCAGGGAAGAGAAGAGCTGGCTCCTGCTGCAAAGTTGCTCTGGGCAAGAAAGCCTGCGAGAGCCAGGGGCTGTGCTCAGTGCTACGGAGGACAAGAAGGAACTCCTAGGAGAAGACTTGGGACCCACCCTGGGACTCCAAGAAGCTTCCTCCTCCCGGCTGCAGGGCACGAGAGGCCATCTTCCTGGTGCTTGAGCAACAGGCAGGAACCAAGCCCAAAGGGCTCAGAGGAGCTCTGCAAAGCGGTCATGCTCAATGCTGCAGAGGAAGGCAAAAAACCCCCGGGGACCAGTGCCAATCTGCCCCGGGGGAAAATTCCTTCCTGACCCCAACGCTGGCGATCGGCTGTTCCCTGAGCATGTGAGCCAGACCTGGCTCCTTGTCCCATAGGCCGGTCGTGCCTCCCAGGAGCTGCCCAAGCCCTATGATCACTAAACCGGGAGTCGTCTCATGGGCTTCTGAGAGTGCCCAGATGCCTCTGGCCAGATTGGACTGGAGGGCAAGAATCCTTCCTGTGCCTGTGAGGACAGCAGGGGCTGCTCCAAAGCACTGGGAGCCCTGGCAACATCTGTATATCCTATTGCTTACCACTGCTGCCCCTGGCTCTGCAGGGGATGAAGACAGCGAGCTCCACAGTGCTCCTCCAGAAGTCATTCCCTTGGTCTTACCACTTCTGTTCAGCTGAAAAGACCTGATAGCCTTGGGCACTTCTAGGGCTTGGTGGTTCTTCCTATCTCCTGAGGGGTATGCATCTGTTCGCTGAACAGCGAAGTAGGATTTCTATCCATCAGGTGCGCTTCGAACTTAATCCTTTGCCATTCCGATTGTTTGTGGACGGTTTGTAGGTTGCTGAAGGTTTGTGATTCGAGGTTGTTTGCTTAGGGTTTCTTGTTTCAAGCTTGTTTGGTTGGGGCTGGTTGTTTCAGGTTGTTTAGTTTAGGCTGGTTGGTGGAGGCTATTTTGGTTTAGATTGATGTTGTTTGTTCTAGGCTGGCTTAGGTCATTTGGTTTAGGTTGGTTGGGGCTGGTTGGTTGGTTGGTCGAGGTTGGTTGGCTGGTTGAGGCTGGTTGTTTACAGCTGGTTGTATTTGGTTGCTTTTTTTACACTGGATTAGGTTCTAATGAGGTTGCTGGTAGATTCTTTCTTTCTAGCTTGTTTGAAGCTTGTTGTTTTGAAGGTTGGTTGAAGTTGGTTGCTTTGGCTGGGTTTCCACGAGTTCTTTCCATTAGTTTTTTTATGATTCATTTTTGTGGTTGGTTGTTTGATGCTGTATGAGGTTGTTTCTAGGTTCTTTGTAGGTTCTTTGTAGGTTGTGTGTTCGTAAGGCATTTAAACCTTGTTGTTTTAGGCTGCTGAAGGCTGGATAAGTTTGGTTTAGATTGGTGGTCTAACGTTACTTGTTTTGGGTTTCTGTTTTAGCTTGGTTTAGGATGGTTATTTCAAGTTGGTTGTTGTAGGTTGTTTGATGTCATTTTGTGAAGGTTGATTTGTGTTGTTTGTTTTAGGTGGGTTGGTTTTCCTGGTTTCTGTTAGGCTGTTTGGTTGATGTTTTTTCAGAAAGGTTCTTTGGGGTAGGTTGCCTTAGTCTGGTTTAGATTTTTGGTTGAAGTATCTTGGTTCAGGGTGTTTAGGTGGTTTTAGTTTTTTTTTGAGGAAGGTTGTTTGAGGGTGTTTGTTAGAGGCTTTTTCTTGGAGGCTCATTGGTTAAGATTGGTTCTTTTGGGTTGGTTCTTTTAGGTGAGATGTTTTAAGCTCTTTTTGTTCTGGATGGGTGCTGTTTGTTTTAGGTTGGTTTAGGTCATTTGGTTGAGCTTCTTTGCTTTGGTGTGGTTTAGGTCGTTGGATTAAGGTTATTTAGATTATTTTAGGTTGGATGTTTTACAAGGAAGTTGGCTTTATGTCATTTGGGTGGGTTTGTTTCTGTTGAGCTAGGTTTAGGTTGTTGGATTAGGTTGTTTGAGTTGTTTTTAGGTCAGTTGTTTCGAGTTGGTTGCTTTAGCTGGGTTTCTCTTAGTTGTTGGAGGGTGGTTTTTTTTTTGAGGCTGGTTGAGGTAAGGTGTTTGCAGGCTGTCTCTTTGTAGGCCATTGAAGCTTGGTTGTTGTGGGGTTATTGAAGCTGGATTTCGGTTGGTTGTCTTATGCTGCTGGATTTAGGTTTATTGGTTTAGCTTGGTTGAGGTTGGTTAATTGGTGGCTTGAGGTGGTTTGGCGTCATTTTAAGGCTGAGTTCTATTGTTTGGTTTAGGTGTTTTGGTAGTTCTTGTTTTTATGAGGCTGTTTGGTGGATGTTATTTCAGGAAGGTTCTTGAGGGTTGGCTACTAGAGTTTGGTTATGGGTTTTGGTCTTGGTGTCTTGGTTAAGGCTGTTTAGGTTGGCTCAGGTGGTTTGGCTTAGGTGGTTTGAGGCTGGCTGTTTGAGGCTGGTTGCTTGAGATTTGCTGGTTGGCTGGGTTTGGTTGTTTACAGTTGGTTGGGTTTGGTTGCTTTTTTTACCCTTGATGAGGTTCTGTGTAGTTCTTTGTAGCTTGTTTTGATCTTCTATGTTCCTCCTTTCTTTTCTTTTTTTTTTTTTTTTTTGGTGAAGCTTGTTTATTTTTACCTTGTGTTTTGAATCTTGTTTGTTTGAATGTTGGTTGAAGTTGGTTGTTTTAGCTCTGTTTCCATTAGTTGTTTTGGGGTTGATTTGTGCGGTTGGTGGTTTGATGCTGTGTGAGGTTGTGTCTAGTTTATTTCTAGGCTCTCTATAGGTTGCGTGTTCGTAAGGCACTTAAACCTTGTTGTTTTAGGTTGTTTTAAGGTTGGTTGAGTTTGGTATAGGATGGTGGTCTTAAATGACTTGGTTTAGGTTACAGTTTTAGCTTGGTTTAGGTTGTTTGATGTCATTTTGTGAAAGTTGACTTGTGTTGTTTGTTTTAGGTGGGTTGGTTTTCCTGGTTTCTGTTAGGCTGTTTGGTTGATGTTTTTTCAGAGAGGTTTTTTGGGGTAGGTTGTCTTGGTCTGGTTTAGATTTTTGGTTGAAGTATCTTGGTTCAGGGTGTTTAGGTGGTTTTAGTTTTTTTTGAGGAAGGTTGTTTTGAGGGTGTTTGTGAGAGGCTTTTTCTTGAAGGCTGAGTGGTTCGGGTTGGCTGGTTTGGGTTGGTTGGTTGAGGTGATTTTTGGTTGAGGTGATTTAGCTGGTTGGTCTAGGCTGGTATTTTAGGTTGATTGTTTTAGGTGGGATGCTCTGTGCTGTTTTTTGTTTAGGATGTTTTCTCCTCTTTTGCTGTTGTTTTAGGTTGGTTTAGGTCGTTTGGTTGAGCTTGTTTGCTTTATCGCAGTTTAGGTCACTGGATATAGGTTATTTAGATTATTTTAGGTTGGATGCTTTAGATTGGTTCTTTTAGGTTGGTGGTTTCAGTAGGTTAGCGTATGAATGTGGCTTTGGGTACATTTGTCGCAGTAGGTTGGCCAAAGGTTGGCCAAAGGTGGTGAGGGGCCTCAGTTGCGAGAGTGCGACTTGGCGGCAAGAATCTTTCCCATCCCTGCCAGGACAGCAGTGGCTGCTCCAAAGCACCGGGAGCCCTGGCAGCATCTCTACATCCTATTTCTTACCACTGCTGCCTCTGGCTCTGCAGGGGATGAGGACAGCGAGCTCCACAGTGCTCCTCCAGACGTCATTCCCTTGGTCTTACCACCGCTGTCCAGCTGACAAGGGTTTCCATCCAAAAGATAAGCCTTGCAGCAAAGAACCTCCAGCAGCCTCGTCCAGCCTCCAGTCTTCTCCTCCCTCAGCCCCCGCTGAGGAATTCCACCAGCCCTTCAAGGGCTTCCTCTGGGATGTGTGCGGGCTGCCCCTGGGCCAGCTCTGGCAGTGGACACGGGAGGCTGCTCCTTCTTATCCTGCCCGGGGCATTGTGACCGCTGCGTTGCCGGGTGCTGGCATTGTGACGTGGTGGTGACGGGGCCCCTGTGTGCAGCCCCGCCCGCAGCCCCACCCGCAGCAGCCCCGCCTGCCAGCCCTCCGCCCAGCACCCTATGGAGGAAGCCTTTAGGGTGCTGCCCCGAGGCAGTTCCTGTGCCCAGGAGGTCCAGGGGCTGCCCTGCTGTTTGGTGGCCCTGCACTGGGCACAGCTGCTGGGTGGCCCTGCCACCTCCTTTTCCGTTCCGATTGTTTGTGCACTGATGGTAGGGAGTTGGAGGTTTGTTGTTGAATGTGCAGTGTTCGAGGTTGTTTGTTTTGGGTTTCTTAGTTCAGGCTTGTTTGTTTGAGGTAGGATTTTCAAGTGATTTGGTTTAGGTTGCTTTGTGGAGGCTGTTTTTCTTCAGGGTGGGGGAGGTTGTTTGTTCCAGGCTGGTTTAGGTTGCTTGAGGCCTTTTGTTCGAGGTTGGTTGCTTGGTTGGTTGAGGCTGGTTGTTTACAGCTGGTTGTTTTCACTTGCTTTTTTTACACTGAATTAGGTTCTAATTAGGTTGTTTGTAGATTGTTTGTTTCTACCTTGCTAGGAGCTTGTTGTTGTTTTGAGTGGTGGTTGAAGTTGGTTGCTTTAGCCGGGTTTCTGTGAGTTGTTTCAGAGTGTTTTGTTGAGGCTGGTTGTTTGTTTGAGGCAGGTTTTTTGCAGGTTGTGTGTTTGTAGGCCATTGAAGCTTGATGGGTTTGGGGCTGTTGAAGTTGGGTTCCGCTTGGTTGTCTTGGGTTGGTTGTTTTAGGTTTGTTGGTTTAGCTTGGTTGAGGTTGGTTATTTGGTGGCTTGAGGTTGCTTGGTGTCATTTTCAAGTTGATTTCTGTTTTAGGAAGCCTAGGTGGCTGTCTGTGCTGTTTGTTGGCCATGCAGTGGCCAGAGCTGCTGCATTTTTCTGACACCTCCTTTTCCATTTAGTTTCCCAGGACAAACCTCATGCATCTACTCTGGTCTCGGGTTTTGGCAGAAAGAAGTCCTGCAGGCCAGAGACTAACGATATTAGCTCTCCCCTGTGGGCACCAGAGGGTTACCTTTTGCTACCTAGTTCTCTGAGTGTGAGGTACACCAGTGCAGGAACAGTACCTTTCCATTTTTGGAGACTGAAATGGTAAGGGATGATTCTCCTGCAGAGGGATCTGGACAGTTTGAGAACTGGGCAGTCACCAGTCGCATGAAGTTCAATAAAAGCAAGCACCAGATTTTGTGCCTGGGACATGGCGACCCTGGCTGTACATCCAGCCTGGGGGACGAAATGCTGGAGAGCAGCTCTGCAGAAAGAGACCGGGGGGCTTTGGTCAACAGCAAGTTGAACGTGAGCCAGCAGTGTGCCCTGGCAGCCAAGAGGGGCAACGGTGTCCGGGGTGCACCAAGCACAGCATTGCCAGCCGGGCGAGGGAGGAGATTGTCCCACTCTGCTCTGCACTGGTGCGGCCTCACCTGGAGCTCATGGCGGCTCCAGCTTCCTCACAAGGGGAGGAGGAGGGGCAGGCACTGATCTCTTCTCTCTGGTGACCAGTGACAGAACCCGAGGCAATGGCAGGAAGATGTGCCAGGGGAGATTCAAGTTGGACATGAGGAGAAGGTTCTTCCCCCAGAGGGTGGTGGAGCACTGGAACAGGCTCCCCAGGGAGGTGTCACAGCCCCAAGCCTGACAGTGTTCAAGAAGAGACTGGACAGTGCACTCAGGCATGTGGTGTGAATTTTGGGGTTCTCCTATGCAGGGCCAGGAGTTGGACTCAATCTTTGTGGGTCCCTTCCAACTCAGGGCATTCTATGATTCTGTGACTGCAGGGAGTCTAAACATTGTCGTGGATCCAGGCGGATCAGAAAGACAAGGAGAAGGAAAAATGGCTATTGCTTCTCAGTTCTAGACATCAAGAACACATAGTTGGGGTTTGAAATACATTCTCATCAGAATAGAATTCCTACTAAGGATTTATTAGAAAAAAATAGAACTGTAAAGAGTCACAAATGGTAGGGATTTGCACCTCAGTCCCACTGGAGGGGATGGGAAATATGCAAATGTAGGGATTAACTAGCAACCTAGGAAACAGCCAGTCAAAAAAGCACATTGATACACCTAACCCATTCTCTGCTTGTCTAAAAGATTAAACTGGGAGGGGGGAAATCATTTGAAGTTGTACATCAACAGTGGCTCTTGCAGTGGGAGACAAATTGCATCAGCCTCTATTCCAGATGGAGTATTGTCTCAAAATAACATTTCAGTAATGAAGATTATTTTTCATAACAGATCTTGCAAGCACACAGCTGTTCAACACTCACAGAGTTGTCTTTAAAAGTTCACAGTTGATCCATTTGGATTTTCTGACTTCTAAAGAGTCTGCTTCTTTACAGAAGCATTGCTGGAGAGGAGGTGATGCTCACAAGGTGACCATGCATGAACAACTATCACAGACCGGAAAGTTAGTAATTTGGAAAAATGTTGCTATCCATCGATAACCTCAGTCAAGGAACCAACAAATACTTGGGGAACTGCCTTGGCCAAAGCAGGATGTATTTCGCATTGACTAGAACTGGAAGGCAATGAACTGGGAACACATGCTAAAACATTTAAAGGGCATACAGTGTCATATTCAGTCAGTTTAATACTGCTGTTGAAAAAAAGGTTCTTCTTTTCTTGTCACTCTTGACGAATATGACTGATGACTTTCTGCTTCAACACTGTAATATACGGACTACTAGATGTGAATGTTTTGCATGCCAATCACTTAGCTTTTTATTTAATCAATTGTGTGATAAGCAAGGCCAACATACATATTTAAAAATAAACTTATTTCAAATATTTCTCTGCAATTGTACAAAGTGAGGTATGCAAATTCTGTCTGGCAGTTGCTGTTTTTTTGGAGATAACAATTCTTACTAGCAGCATTGCCGTGAGTTTCTTAAAAGGGCGACAGGATCAAGTCAGCCAGTCTGCTTCTCAAACAGTTTCATTCAAAAGTAATAGTAAAGCCTGAAGTAAGTTTTAAAATGACATGTATTTTTCAAGATTTGCTTTATAGGTTTATAAAGTATTTATGTAGTTCTTTATGTGATACAACAGTGACCTGAAGTTATAAGAATTGTGAAGAAGAATGTGAAAGCACACAAAGCTTGTTGCATTTTCAGTTTGCAAAGATAAGCAACAGATTCATAGTCATATACATCAGTCAAAAACAAAGAAAAAAAAAGAGAGAGAAAATAACTTCTGTTTGGCTTACAACTGGTCCTTTGAGATAAATGTAGGAAAAGAAAGTTACAGTTACTTGGAAGAGCAACCAAGACAATCCATCAGGCCTCTGTATCTGTGATGAAAGATGACCAAGGCTTTTCGCCACTGCAGCTGCACATCATGAAGCAAAACATACACAGAAATCTAACCAGGGAAAAGGATTCCCAAATCATCATAGACAGAAGCCATTCTCTGCAGAGTTTTTTCAGACCCTGCTTACTCTAAACCCACATATCTGTGAGGAAAGCGTATCTGATTTATTATCCCCATCACTGAGGGACGGGTCACAGGGGTCTACACAGGGATCTGGACCTCAGGCAGAGTCACACCAGGCACTGTCTAGAGCTTGAGGTACTCACAAAGACACCCATTTACATTGCCAAAAGCAACTTCAGCTTTGCCAAGTCATTAGAATTAATTGAATAGGCTCAAAATTATTAATAGAGAAGAAAAAATTCAGGTGAAATAGAATTCCCAATGCTGGCAATTTGCAAGGCTGCTTCAGGATACCTGAGAACAAATCGGCAGAGCCATCGAGAGCTTGTGGTGAATGTTCATCACGCCGTAACTTACGTGTTTGATTCAGGGCAGGGAAGCCCCAGCTTCAGCTAACCAGAACTTATAAATACCAGGTAGCTCCTGAACAACCTCCTCTGCAAAGGTGGGGAGCCTTTGGTCCTGTGTGGGGTTTCTTTGTTTTGGTTTGTTTGTTTTTCCTAACAGGCCAATGATCTTTCCTGCTGTGGCAAATCTACACTTCAGCTGACTAAACTGCAGGCAGGCCTTGTGAAGCGTCAGTCAGAACCTTTTAGTCAAAAATCAAATAGCATCTGTGTTGCATGTTTTTCATTCAGAGGCCTTTTGGGTTTGTTTCTAAAGCAGTAACAGAACTGTTATTACTCCTTGTTTTAAGCAAACCCAGCAAGAAAGCCTCTGTAACTTCAACACAATCACTATGGTTTTGGAATAAAGGAAAATTAATGCGCCAAAATCTTCAAAATAAACAAATACATGCAAGGTTTTAAGTCTTGCCTAACTGGAAAGAAATATGGACAGTGGAATTTTTATGAATTGGGGAGAGGGGAGGGCTCTTTTGTGTGTGTGTGTGTTTTGGTTTAGAAATACAACTTTCTAGAGACAATATTTTGTGAAATGAAGTCTCACTCCTGCAAGAGGCTTTTAAGGGTCTGGCCTGGTTTTGGTGTCAAACTAGAACATGTCACAATCACAGACCCTCTATCTTACAACTAATATGGCCTCTCCTCAACTTTGTAAGACTCTACAAAAAGGTCATGCAACCCATTTAATATATAGTGGTAAATCCAGCTCTCAGGTGAAATCAGTTATCTAAATCACCTCCTTCCAAAAGGTGTATTTACAGTCAGAAAGGGTGCAATTACAGACTGCCCAGGACTTACCCGGCACTGTGGATCATCTTGACTGATGAGAAGCAGCAGCACTGAATTCCTGGAGTACCCACCAGATCACAAATCATCAGTCTCGGTGCCACAGGTGTAAGAGATGGTGCAGTACTGTCAAAACCAAGCAATTCTTACAAATAAATAAATTAGTTCTATGCAATTATTTCAGGCAGGTCCTCCTTGTCATGACGTCAGGAAAACAACAGAATAGTGGCCACTGTCAGTTGTTATATCTACCGTCTTCTGACTTTTTGTTCTCCATTAGCATAAAATATTTTATCTGGACCTAAACTTTTAAAATTTTTTTTATAAGCTAGCTTTTTAAAAAAATAGTTTCAATTGCAACGAATTCTAAAGTGAAAGAATCAAATGCTTGATTAAAATACAAACTTATCCTAAAAATTTTATAAATTCAGTTTAGCAAAAGGAATGCAAAACTAAATTCTTACACGTTTGCTGATGAAAGTACAAAACCAAAGCGGCAGTAGGTTTTTTAGACCAGAATGTGTTTAGTGACTGAAACTGTATGTGAACAAAATACAGCCGTAGCATAGCTGCAGAGCTTTCAAGTTTCAAGATTATGGTGAGCTGTTACAATCAAGATAATTGAGAAGACGTACTAATAAACAGAAATGGGCTGCATACCGATGCATGCATTTCAAATTCTCCACCCTCTCCCAGAAAGGTGCCTTTCTATAGAAGGTTGCAGCAGAAGATGGGCTTTCGTAATCCAGATAACTCCACAACTACTGAGGGTAAGCAGGAACGCCCGTAATCAAGACTACAAACCAAAAGGTGATCATCTGCTGTAGCATGTAAAACTACCCCTACTATAACAACGTTCCACTTTAAAGAGAAAAGCAATAAGCTCAACATCCAATGTCCTGCTTCTATACCAGAAACTGCACAGAATATCCACCACCTAAACAGGACTCCTGCTCATATAGGCCGTCAACATTCACAGGAATAGGGTTTGGACCCCAGTTTGATATTCAGCAAGTGCCTAATGAGAATCACATCGATCATCAAAAAGAGAACTCCAAAAGCCCTGGAACAAATCTGCCATAGCTATGAGTTGAAGCTGAAGACCAGAAACAATTGGACTATGAAAGCAAAAAAGCTGTATTTTAAGAATGTTTCCTACTACATACAAGAACAAATGCAGGATGTGATGTTTGCTTGGTTTTATTAATTTATTTTTGCAGGAATCTGCAACTCTGAGTATGCACTTTCTGGAGGTACCATGCATGCATAGCCTCTGAATGCTTTTATACAATTTCATCTCTTAGTAATAAGTTCATTCACAGCATACACAGATCTAGAATGTAGACACCATATATACAGGATTAAACAAGATCGTGTCTTCCTTTTTTAATGAAAAAATTTAACAGGGTTTCACACAGCAGGAAACACGGATTAGATACACTGGTGCCACCATAAATAAATAAGTTTCAAGAACACAGGTTTTTAAGGTCGGTTTCAAAGGTACTGAAAATCCAGGATTATAATATTGCATTAACTCCATTGATTTCTGATTACTCAAAACCAAGAAAAATATTTGCATTAATATTTATGGACATAAACAGGAATGAAAGTCCCAAACTGAAGAAATCTGGCAAAATTCAGTAATGGCTAGTTTCATAAAATATTGACATTTTGAAACAAAACAAATGCAGCAGCACATAGAGACAGTACTAACTATGAGATGTGATATCTGCGCATGTCTTCTTTCTTTATGGGATTTAGAGTCACTGCAGTATAGGGCACAGAAATTCTGTGGTGCCAAAGAAGCTGATAAATTGTTTATGTCCAACTGTCCACTTCTCGTCAGGATAGTAATTTTCACATTCTAGGGTATACCACTGAATTTTAAAACAAAAACTATCATCCTGATGACAAGCTTGTTTTAAACATATTTAATATTCTCACATTCCATTTTACAACATTCGTCGTTTTTATTTTGTTTTGTCCCCGTTTCAACTCAAGTATCTTTATTTCAGTTTCAAGGGGTTTTACAATCAATATTATATGTAAAAGTATTCAGAAATGGAAATGAGAGATGTATAACTGGGACAGATAAAATGATTGAAAGAAAAGGGTTCTTTTAAAAAAATGTGATTTAGTAGCATATCACAATTGGAAAGTACTGAGACCAGCTCTTTTAAGAATTATTACACCTTTTCACCACACCTCCCATTTTTCAAGGGAAACACACACATACCACAGACACACAGATACACAATTCAATCTGATCTAAGACTACATTTTACAAAGTACTTCCTTTTGCTTGACTTCCCACCCCTTTCCTCTTCACCCAAACAAGATGAGTAATTACATCAAATTAAAAGTAGATCCAAAGTTCAGGATTTCTTTTGGTTTGCTATGTTCTGAATCATTTTCCACAAGCCCCACTCTAAATAAACTTGTAAAGAACTACAGTAGTATTCTATAATTAAAGGGAATTCATCTTAATAGCACAGTAAATATAAAATAAGCTTTATAAAATTTCAGTGAACAGTGAAATCATTTTGAATATCTGAATGTTCAAGTCAGTTACAAACTCTATCACTCTAGTAGCGTGGTTGAGGGAAAGCTCAGTCATTAAGGAAAAAAGAAAACACAGGTAGTGCATTAACTCAACACAATAGCATCAGCATCCCACCATTCACACACACACACACGTTTTATACAATACAGTGCATTTTGTATGCCAGCTGACATTAGGGTTTTATGTGCATTCAATAAATATTACATAGACCAATCTTTTTGGCATAATCTACAATTCAGTTGGGCTGTGAACAGCGTCACCTGCTTTCAGAAGGAAAAAGGATCTTCCAATATTCAAAACACAATTTACATTCTAATAAACTAGAAATATTCAAGCACCATGTAAAGTCTGTACTATTAATGTCTGAGTGTGGGCATTTACAAGTAAAAGAATACAACAGAAGGGTTGGGTTTTTTTTTGTACAAGCAACAAATGAGAGTAATTGAAAAACTGAAGTAAAATTATTGGTAAGAAAGTATATTCATTTGCAATTTAACAGCACTCATTCAGTCTTGCAAAAAGTATCTTGCTGTCACAGCAGCCTTCCTTCTCTCCCTCTAGTGAAGTTATGACAAAGATTAACAAGTCTCCGTTTATGGTTATTACAGTTCAGGGAATTATCGGACTGCATGCATTTCCCCCCTGCCGCCTCCTTTTCAAAAGTAGCATCTATTCTGTCTGAAAATGGCACAACTGTACTGATGCATGACACATCTACTCTCATTTGCTGTCACTTCAGTTGCTATCATTTTGTAATTCCAGCAAAAACAAATGCTTCTAGAACTTCAACAGAAGTATAAATGAACAGAAAATTGAAATAATACAAAGGCATCACAATAGAAAAGTCATGAAGTTACTGGCATTGTTTTGAGTAATTAATTATACAGCTGATAACAGCAACAGTACTGCTTATCCTAAGTATAATGCTTCTGCTCATCTGTTTTCTAATTATCTGTTTTGTCAGACTGTCCACTTACATGAACAAAATTAGTATTTGCCTTCTAACTTCATTTGACAGCAATTTTTTTACCCCTTTTCAGATGTGACGAGCTCGCCACATGGGAAGGGAATGGAGACTAGCTCTCTCTGATGCCTTTGACTTTGTTTTACTCATCAGTGACGCACACTGATCGCTGGAGATATCTTAGCTTATTTAAAATTACACTGAAGATTTAATTAGTGCAAGAACATATTGAAAAATGCCAGATAAAATATTGGTTCCTCATCTAAGATCACAGTTTGGTTTTTACTGTTATCTTTATAAACTGGTGGGAGAGAAGACACTAGATTGAGCAATGCAGTGAATCTTCCCTCACCCACCCCTTACAAACGCTGCTTGATTTTAAATAAGGATTCAGACATATGATTGTTCTACCACAGCTGAACATGTTATCACACATCAAGTGAATTGTGGTAATTGACCATATGGATGTGGCTGCCATCAGCTAAGAACAATTTAAAATGAAGTAGTTTAAATCTCTTCTGGTAAGGTTTAGCCAGCACACCTTGCCTGACAGTTGCAAAGTCAAATACCACAGCTCAGCTGATGTGCTTAGTTGTGTCTTTGAATCTTGACAAAGTTACACCATAAAAACTCAAATGCACTGTACCAGCCTCTGACCAGTACACAAGAACATCCTACTCAGTCACACAGTTGTGTAACATAATCATTCAGCCGCCCGAACTCAAGTTCGATTTCACAAGTATTGAGTGCTTTATTACAGCAACCTGAACTATTCAAATGAATTGAACATCACCTTTATAGTACTGTATATCATACGCATAAAAGTACCAGTATGATTTTCAGTTGCAAGTCTTGTGTTCTTCAACCCACAGCAAATATTTCCTGACCAAAATAAAAAGAATGCAGTATGTATTTTTTCAGGATCTGGCATCTATTTTATACAGGCTGGTTTATTAACAATGTGCAAATAAACCTTTACTGAAGAGCAAACTGATTAATTAGTTTTCAGCTAATTTTGAACTGGGGCACAAAGTACCTTCTGTGCTGTAAACATTGTGAATTCTTCACAAATGGAATCTGAAAAAGCCTCAGGAACTGGGTACAAATTCTTCTCACACACAGCCATGGCTAAGCTCAAGTCTTCCTAACTGAATTTGGAGTAGGCTATTTGGTATGTGTCACTGTGCTGCTGCAGAGCACAGGCTCCAAAGATTGTTGTATATAAAAGCATACTTTTAGCTTTGAAACACGACGGCCTAATGAAAGCATGCAGCAGTATTTTCATCCATAATACGGTAGAATTCATTCTTAGTTTGTTACCAGTGTTGACACAGCCAGGTGAGCACTGTACAAGCAAAAGGGATTGTAAAAAATTACCTCTGATTAAACTCTCCATGACACTCATACGGTATCTCATTTAGTCACCTTAGGTTACTATTTCAAACAGCAATTTTTTGTAGACATAAGTTACCCTGAAGAAAAGCAGCAATTACAAATACCCTTCTCCTTGTTTTTATACATTACAAAATTTATCGTTGCATTTACCTGTCTTCTTTTTCAGTAGTTTACAATCTAGAAGCACAGGGAGCCTTTGTTTTCCAGCTAGCTGTGGCCAGGTTAAGTCAGTTCTGGCTCTTCAGTTTTTCTGGTTAAGTGTAACATTTCACACCATTACTGAGAGTCCTATAACTTTTTTTCAAAAAAACCCCAAAACAAAACAGTATATTTTTTTAGAGCCACTAAGCAGTAGCTAGAACCACAGGACTGAACACCAGTAGTTATTTGCTTTCCTGTATACATTCTTCCCCAAATGAATCCTTTTGCATTTTCAGGTTTCATTTTCTGCTTTGCTCACTGCAATGGGATAAGAAAGATTTTCACCCTTAACTTCTTTAATTTTACTGTAGCGCAAGCAGAAACATCTTAACACATTACTCCCACCCCTTGCAAGATGAAGATTGTTGACTGGCAAAGGCCAGGTGGATGGACTGAAAGGTTCCCCATGTTTCCTTCTCCTACAGCTGTCAGCTTGAGAGCCTGTTTTCAACCCAATGCAGCCCCTTCTTGATCTTCAGGTGTAGCGTGGCATTTCACATTGCTCACAGCGATTTAGTGCTGGGTGATTTAGAAAGGTGCAGCTATCACAATTCCATGGAGCCCCCTCAAAATCTTCATCTCTTGGCTGAGTCCGTGAAGTCTGTTTGGAGGTGTTTTGATGCTCTAAAAAAAAAAACAAAAAAACAAAGGAAAACACTTTTTCTTATTTCAGAAGAGACAGATGATAGGCAAGATCACACTACTCGTTTGTCACCTCATTAAACATTCTATCTTAAAATGAATGTGGAAACCCTTCCACTTAGGTAATGCTGAAGGTCTTTTGCTAAAGCACCTCTAGTTCAGTTTGTGAAATCTGAACATTTAAAGTATTTCACTTCTGTAAAGAGTCACTTAACCACAAAAAGTGCAGTCACCACTGTTAGGTCACTGACACTGTTGAAGCTTTAATAGCTTAAAACATACTGAGAAGTTTGTTACTGGCACTGCAACACTTTCTTGTTAAGAAACTACTTCATAGGTTTACATACAGCAGCCTATTACCAAATTCTAAATTCCAATAATCCTATTTTACCTGAAGTGAAAGACTACTTCTAACTTAGTTCCTTCAAACACTCTGACAGACAATATATTTTCCGCATCTTTTACTAGCATTTATCCAGGCTGAAGAAAATACAATCTAAAAATTAAATGGTACACATATTCCAAAACAAGATGATCGTTCTTCTTCCTCATGGCTTTGCAGCAGGGATGTCTGTACGTGCATCAGCACTTATGCCTACTTTCATTCATAAAATCATTATGTATGCAAATCATACTTTAGGTATGAACCCATGGAAAGACTCGGTTTTCCGATATCTCCTACCATCACTTCAAGACCTCAGGTTATCCACTAAAAGTGACAAATACTTCTAGGATATGGAGTTTACAAAATGTTAATATTCAAAACAACATTGGCATACATATCTAGAAGGTAAGGTTAAGACACCCATCTGCTAAACCAACATCTGTATAACAGCTTAATTAAAATAGAACTTACACTGTAAAAAAAATGACTGCAATTTGTAATTCAAAGTGCACACACTGCTGTCATCTGCTAAGAAATCTAGCAGATGGCTGATGACAAAGTTAGTACAAACAGTATTAAGGTTTGTCTTCAGAGACATACATAAAGAAAATAAAAGCAACCTCCTTGCTTTGATGTAAACTCTTTCCAGTCCAGAAGCTGTGTAGTCACATTAACAGTGCTTGGCTGCAACAAAGGAAGCAAGTAGTGTGGGTACTAGACAGCATTCATGTCTACTAGCCAGACAGCAGCATAGAGCAGACCCTTGTCTGAGCCTACCCGTCTGTCTGCCCCACGCCTTCAACAGCTGAATATAAAGGAAATGGAATTTTTGAAGAAAAAAAAATTTGGATGATTCCATGTTAAAAGCAAAACTCAAGAGTACAGTACATCAGCCCTAAAACTGATCTCTAAGAAGCGCACAGACAAAACCGGGAAGCTAGTTATAAAAGTCGTACAAAGCCTTACACAGCACTATGTCTCCAATTGCCAAATAAAAGAAATTATTTCATGCAAGTTTTGAGTATTATATTGCTTTGAAATAATAAATCAAATAGGCTAGTGTAATTAAGAGGATCTCTTCAAGCATGGCAAACAACAGTGACTTAAATCAACCATATGACCACTGCAATTTAACGTGAATCCAAGCAACTACCTTCATGACTCTGCTCAGCCGCTGCTCCCGTGTTTCCTGGACACTACCACCTATGCAAGGGACAGATCCCAGTACTGTTGTGGGGTTTTTTTAACCACCATGAGTAGTTCTGGGTCTTCTCCTTCTTTTAAATTCTCACATACGAAGCATTTTGCTACATTGAAGGTTAAAATACTTGCTTCGAAAGAGGTGGAAAAACTTCCTTGTATGAATTCAACTGCAAAAACCTTTGTGAAGCGCTTATCAGCAGCCAGAACTTATTTACAAAATTTGGCTTTTCAAGTAGACTATATGATTACTAATTCAGAAGACTGACTTCTTTTCTGCTAACAACTTCAGTACATGCTAGTTACCAGCAAGAGGAGACACAATATTATAATCTTATAACACATAACATTTTCAGAGAAAAGACCACTGTTCTCCCTATATTAGAGCAGAAGATCCCAGACTGGTTATTTCAGCAGAAAGATACAACCTGTTTAAAAACTTCCACTAACATTTGGAACCATTCTTTTAACAGATTTCAAGAAGTAAAAAAAAAAAAACAAACCAAACAAAAAAAAAACCCACAGAAAAACAGGTTCAAAAATACCTGAGACAAAAGGCAGGAATCTGTGCCAAAATCCACACTAAATCTAGTGGAGTTCAGAAAGCCATGGAGCTACACGGCCACTAGGTGTCTGCTTAGGGTGAGCTGAGTCACTCTGGGGTGCACTGACCGAATCTCCACTGGACAAAAGTGAGACCAAATACATATCTCCTGTGCTTACATAAAACTTAAGTGCCCTCAGCTGGATATGAATCCTAGATACTGCACCATTAATACAAGAAAATTCTAGAACTCGGTAATGAACTTGTACAAATGGGACACTGGTATCTCTTTTGACAAATGTGAGGAAATGTGTTCTGTCTTAGTCCTTAAAATGTTTGAAGCTCTTGCTGTGCTAAAACTTCAGGGCTACTGTGAAATTCATACTCTGCACAAAAACTAGGTAAAGGGTAACCGGTCAAGTTAAAATATAATTAAAAATATACATGAAAAATTTTAAAAGCTGCTATGACCAATTAAACTTGCATAAAAGATCTCAACTAAACTATAAAATCCTAACAACATGTATTAGACAACAGCTAAATAAACCTGACATAGAGCTTTTAACCTAGAAGTATTTTAAAAAACACAATTAGGAAGCTCAAGTTAACACTTAAAAGTTTGTCTACTTTCAACCGTTTTTCTAATAGTGAATAACAGTATTTACAAACAACATATTAACAGAACATTCATTTGCAACAAACTGCCCAAGGAAAACAAGTTGTAGCAAGGATTACTGCACTTAGACAGAAATGTTCTGGTTTGGTTTATATATAGAGAAAAGTTATAATAATTCGAATTGTTTCTTGTCATCACAGGGTACTTTTTTAAAAAATGAACAAAACCCAGAAGCTATCTTAATGCAGATGAGGTAACTTGATGCTTGTTTTTTGACGTACCTTTTTTATATGGCTTTGGTGGCACAACAGGACCAGGCTCTATGTTATCATAGAAGTTACATGTGGCTTTCGGATCAAAGTTTCCTGTCAGAAAAGTAAGAAAGAGTAACTCTCGGGTTATTCACATGCCTATGCCAGTGATACAGAACATCTAGAAAAGGAGTGTCAGACTCATTTTCACCAGGGTCCACATCAGCCTCACGGTTGCCTTCAATGGGTCGAATGTAATTTTAGGACTATCTATGTAGGAGTAGTTATATTTATACAGTCCTAAAATTACATTCGGCCCTCTGAAGGCAACTGTGAGGCTGATGTGGCTCCCCAGTGAAAATGAGTTTGATCTAGAGCATTCAGATTTTATCCATCGTTTTATTATGACATTATATATTAGCTTTTTGCCACATATTTTCAGTTTTGTGTCGATTTTAATGATTTTTATAGGCTAATCCCATACAGAAGAATCAACTCCAGCTCAATGTTCTGTCTTGCTTTATAAATATTCTGTAGCACACAGTCTTGGTAAAAAAGGAGGACTATGCATATTCTAATCTATTTGTAGTAATATTTATGTCAAGTTTATATTGCAGAGAGAGGACTTCTAAAGACCTAAGTAGATTCCTGTTTGCCAGCTTCTTGGTTGCAAACTGTAGTTGTGTTTCGAATTACACAGTCAGACCCTTTGTCATGAAAAAGTTAAAAATTTAAGTAAAGAACTTTCACTAAGGAGTATTTTTTTTTTAATTTGCTCTTAACAAAGTAACTTTTAAGTCACCACTTTCTTGGTAATGTAATATAACTTGTCCAACGAAATATTACCAAGTCAAGTTTGTCAGGTAGCAACTGAAAAAGACACCTTTTGGGGTAAGTTGATACTGATATTTAAAGAGTCCAAGTATCCACCTTTCAGCACATAATATATTAGAATCATAGAACCATTTAGGTTGGAAAAGACCCTCAAGATCATCGAGTCCAACCATTAACCTAAGTCTGCCAAGTGCACCACTAAACCACGTCCCTAAGAACCTCATCTACGCATCTTTTAAATACCTCCAGGGATGGTGACTCCATCACTTCCCTGGGCAGCCTGTTCCAGTGCCTAACAAACATTTCTGAGAAGAATTTTTTTCCTAATATCCAATCTAAACCTCCCCTGGTGCAACTTGAGGCCATTTCCTCTTGTCCTGTCACTTGTTACTTGGGAGAAGAGACCAACACCCTCCATGCTAGAGCCTCCTTTCAGGTAGTTGTAGAGAGCGATAAGGTCTCCCCTCAGCCTCCTTTTCTCCAGGCTAAACAGCCCCAGTTCCCTCAGCTGCTCCTCATCAGACTTGTGCTCCAGACCCTTCAGAGCTCTGCTGCACTTCTCTGAACTCTCTCAAGCACCTCAATGTCTTTCCTGTAGTGAGGGGCCGAAAACTGAACACAGGATTTGAGGTGCAGCCCCACCAGAGCTGAGTATGTGAGAAAATAACTTCTTTGGTCCTGTTGGCCACACTATTTCTGATACAAGCCAGGATGCTGCTGGCCTTCTTGGCCACTTGGCACCAACACCACCAGGTCCTTTTTCGCCAGGCAGCTTTCCAGCCACTCTTCCCCCAGCCTGTAGCACTGCCTGGGATTGTTGTGACCCAAGTGCAGGACCTGGCACTTGGTCTTGTTGAACCTCATACGACTGGCCTCAGCCCAACGATCCAACCAGTCCAGATCCCTCTGTAGTGCCTTCCTACCCTCAAGTAGATCAACACGCCCACTCATATCTATATCTTGTTTTTAAAAAACTATCAGTTCCGTACCTCTAGATTGAAGGAGATCAACTTCTTTCAGTGTACAGTCAACATTTATCTGGAGCTGTCTGTTGAGGCTTCTCAATCTGGTCATTTCCTCAGGCTAGACAGAGAAAAAGCAAAATAGTAGGTGGGGGAAAATCAACATCTTATCTGACACAGAAATCACATTGCTATATATTCATTAACAGAGAAAGAATAGCCAGGATTCCACTGTCTGTCCTGTTTCTCCTGCCCAATTTATTCCCTCAAAATACATTATTCTATTGGCATTTGAAGAGGAAATGAAACCAAACTAAAAAAAATGAACAAGCTAGTTAATATTAAAATCCATTAGTAAGAAGACATAGATGAGCTCAAGTTTATAAAACCATACACCTTAAAAAATTCTGTATAAATTGATGACTTGCTACATGAGTTCACATCAAGATGATCAGGAAAAAGAATATGAGCTGCACTCACATTAATTATTACTTTATTATAACCGAATAAGGTCAGAAGTTTATTTGCATCACCCCAAGGAGTTCCAACATGCCAAAAATTCCAGTCCAGTATATTTAAATTGTTTGATGCTGCAAGGCAGTAATTATTCTTAACAGAATAATCAGTTAAGTCCATATACTTGGATATCATTAAGAAACCCTACGTTACTGGAAAACAAAGTGTTCTTAATGCTAGCAGCAGCGATTATTAACACATATGCAGGAATAACTAACTTACCCTAGGACACATTCCAGCAGCACAGACAGAGTCACAAAATCACAGAATGTTTGAGGTTGGAAGGGACCTCTGGAGGTCATCTGGTCCAACCTCTCTGCCCAGATGGCAGCTTTTGAACATCTCCAAAGATGAAGACTCCACAACCTCCCTGGGCAATCCATGCCAGTGCTCAGTCACCTTCATCGTAGAAAAGTGTTTCCTGATGTTCAGAGGGACCCTCCTGTGTTTCAGTTTGTGACCATCACCTCTGGTCCTATCACTGGGCACCACTGAAGAGAGCCTGGCTCTGTCCTCTTTGCACCCTCCCTTCAGGTATTCATATACATGGATAAGATCCCCTCGAGCCTTCTCTTCTTCAGGCTGAACAGTCCCAGCTGTCTCAGTCTCTCCTCACAGGAGAGATGCTTAATCATCAAGTGATGGTGACCAGCCTGTAGCTCCCTGGGTCCTCCTCCTTGAAGACTAGAGTGACATCTGCTCTTCTCTAGGTCTTTGGGCACTTCTTCTAAACACCATAATCAAGGATTATCTACAAGGACAGATGCCTTGTGGAGACATCTACCAGCTCCCTCAGCACTCATGGGTGCATCCCATCTAGGACCATGAACTCATGTATGTCCACTCTGCTTAAGTATTCCCTGACCTTATCCTCTCCACCAAGGGTACACCTTCCTTGCTCCAGACTTTTCCCAGTGTCTCTGGGACTCAGGATTCATGAAGATCTCTGTAAAGACTAAGGCAAAGAAGACATTAAGTTTCTCAGCCTTTTCCATGTCCTATGTAACCAGGTTCCCTGTCACATTGAGCAAGGGGCCCACATTTTTGCTTAGCCTTCGTTTTGTCACCTATGCACTAATAGAAGCCCTTCTTTTTGTCTTTGACATGCCATGCCAGATTTAACTCCACCTGGGCTTTGGCTTTCCTAACCTCATCCTTGCACACTCAGGCAGTGTCTCTGTATTCCTTCCCAGGAACATAGGTGCCAAATGCTGCCCTCAGACATGTGAGACATACAGCAGCCATACTAGTTAAGCAGCTAACAGCCCCTATTATGCCTTCCAGCCTACATCTGTATGCATTTTTTATGTCAACACAGTAAGTCCGAACTGATTTGGCTAACAACGACACAATGTGGAAGTTATTTTTCAGTCAGACGAATTCTCTTATCAGAGCCATGCAGATGTTTGGGCGCGAGTCACCTGCAGCTGGAAGTCGCACAGATAGGAAGAATCAACAGGGAAAAGAGGAGAGAGAAGTGCCAACTAGTTGGGACACTGTCACCACTGGAAAGTAACTTGGCACATTCTGTAGATACCAAATAGGAAATAGATTGTCAATGAGACGCAACTACTCAAGCAAAAATGTACCGTAATATAGAAAAAAAAAAAAAACTTTAAAAAAATGTGAAACCTTGCTGCAGGATCACCAAGCTGTATACAGCTTGGGCTCTTTACACAGACTTGGACATACACTTTTATAGGTTATTAGGAAAGATCTATTTAGTTCTGTGGTCCATAAAACCACATGTATACAAATTTCGGAAATTCTGTTGTAAAGACTAAGAAAGCTGGATACATACCTATTTCTTAAATAATAAGAACTGTTTTACAACAAACCAAGAACTTATAAAAAATCATCTCCAAAGACTGAAGATTTTATACTTCAAAATATTTTTTTGCATAATACTTCAGTTCACAAAAACATAAAAAATAAATTTGTATCTTGAACTAAAATACTAACAAATTGCTTACTGTTGGAATTGCAGTTGTACAGCTAACTCTTCGAAGCCGCCTCTGCATTAGATCATGCTCCATACCATTGACTTCAGCTTTCAGGCGTTCAAGCTCTTCTTTCTCAAGCTTCAGTTCCTTTGCTAATCTCTCCATCCTTGCTCGCTGATGTAACAGCAAGGCTAATGTTTTACATGGAAGAAATAGTTACTAACACACAAAAACCTGGAAAACCAAATTATTAACTTATGTTTAAGGTTCATGAGTGACCTTTCTGGAAAAAAAAAAGTGATCATAAACATGCAGCCATATATCAGTGTGAAGACGCTCTCATGCCAAATGAACTATAATTTAGAACAAAGTTCTTCCAGAATAAAAACACATTTTAGACAGTAATTTCAAGTTGATATTACCATTTTGGCCAAAGCTTCTTTTTTTGCATTTGGTCTTTCTCATCTCAAAAATACAAAGGCACCTGTACAAGGAGACAGCTTCTCAGGATGAAACAGCATCCTAGTTACATTAATACTGTACTGACAAAAAAAATAAATACCAGAGGTAAGATCAGAAGGTAACATACGGATCTTATCAGCTGCTCAATAGCAGCTGATACACTAGCCTTGAAACATTAGCCAAATGTCAGTCCTGAACTGTTTTTTTTCACTGTTTTTATAAAATTACACTATTAAAACTTTATGAAGTCTTAGCTCTTCAGAGAGTACTGTAATTCTCAATAATATAAATTCCCCAGGCAAAAAACTATAGAAGGCAAACTATAGAACTTCTATAAAACAGACTACAGAATCCAGAAAATAAAAAGCAGGGGCAGCTCAGGTGCTTCAGTGTCTTTAATTCTACAATAGAACTGATTTGCTGTCCTCTCACCTCTCTCTGCTGTTAAACATTCTCTCGTATTTTTGTCATGGCACTGAAATTTATGACTCTCAGTCACAAGGTGGTGTTAGGCTCCCAGAGCAGCAAAAGAAAGCATTTTGACTAGCTAAAAAATAATATTCAGTTTCTGTAGGAAGTGTGTTTCTGATGGAAAAACAGTCAAGTTAATTAGTATAATGCTTAGTACTTTCTGATCTGGTTGTTTTTACCCAATTAAAGTCTACTAGGACAGAGAAAAATAAGAGACATTTGCTGCGGGTATTCAGACGAGCACACTGCTCGTATAATGATGTTTCAGCAAACTGTTCAAATGTATGAAGATGCTGTAGAACATGCAAAATGATATTTCATACAAGGCACCAACCAGCACCTGGCCTTTTATTCACCCCTATCCAACACAGGCAGAGAAAAAACACGTATGTCAAGAATATTTGCATGCTAGAAAAAAAAAAAAATAAAAAAAAATTAAGCAAAAATATGATACAGCTTACTGGGAAGCCACAAATAAAACCAAGTCAGAAGCATGAAAATGACAATGTTTTTTTATCAGATGTCAGTATTCTGTGCAAAAATGTAGCATGATACTTTGGATTTTGTTTGGGTCCACCAATCCACAGCCCAAGAATAAACACTGAAAGTCTTATCCAAGAATAGCATCAGATGTTTTTATAATAATACAATCACAGAATGCTTTGGGTTGGAAAGGACCTTAAAGACCATCTAGTTCCAAACCCCCTGCCGTAGGCAGGGACACCTTCCACTAGACGAGTTTGCTCAAAGCCCCATCCAGCCTAATGTTGAACACTTCCAGGGATGAGGCATCCACAGCTTCTCTGGGCAGCCTGTGCCAGTGCCTCACCACCCTTCACAGTGGTGAAGGTGATCTAAACTAATTCTATCCTCTTTCAGTTCAAAGCCATTACCACTTGTCCTGTCTCTATATGCCCTTGTGAAAAAACTCTCCAGCTTTCTTGTGGGACCCCTTCAGGTACTGGAAAGCTGCTATGAGGTCTCCCCAGAGCCTTCTGTTCTCCAGACTGAACAACCTCAATTCTCTCAGCCTGTCTTCACAAGGGAGGTGCTCCAGTGCTCTGATTGTCTTTGTGGCCTACTCTGGATTTGCTTCGACAGGTCCATTTCCTTTTTATGTGAATGGCCCCAGGGCTGAACACACCTGAATACAGTTACCAGTAGTACTGAACAAAATGGTTCTCTTCTTTTTGAAGTAGCAGAAGTCATCCAAGTAGAGTTTAAGAGATCACAAAATTAAAAAAAACAAAACAAAACAAAACAGTACAGATACCAGGCTGTATGATTTTCCACTATGACTATCAAATCTTGTCTTTGTGTGACTCCTCCAACTTAACACCTGATATGACTACATTATTTAGCTTTGCATTATACTGTAGTACAACTCATCAAAAATGACTCACACTACAAAGAAACAGTGGAAATATAGACACCAGAATGGACTTTTCATAATGCTTTTCACAATGGTTCATATTCAAAGAAAATTAAATAAACTTGTTCGCTTTATTATGCTGTTAAATATACTCTTCTTTAGGACTCCTTTGTGGTAGTAAATCATGTAACATTTATCCTTCTACGATTTATTTCAGTGTGGCAATACCAAAGGCTGCCATAAAGTCCCAGCTGTGATAGATACTGCCACAAAAGCAGATGCCCCGAAACACATACACTAACTAGTTTTATTGGTTTTGTTTTCCGAATACACAAATCTAGTCAAAGATACAAAGGCAAAATCAGATTTTACATTTCAGAATATGTTTTTCTGTTTTGTGAAGCTACTTAAATTTTTCTCACATAACTAACAATCTCTAATGAAGCTGTAATAGGAACACTACCAAACAAAGCATATGGCCTAGGAGCTACAGACCTACTATTGTTCGTTTTCTCTAAATAACATTTCTAATTGGGTCTATCACATACAGAACAGCTCTTTGCTTGTGAGTTAGAAGACCTCAAAAGGTACAAAGCGAAATAAGACATCAAGAACTACAACACAGCATTATAACCATTATTTCAGCGCTCTAAAGCGAAAGGAAGGCTAGAAGGAGTAACGGAGGAATACTCTCTTTTCAAAACACAAATGCAGAAACAAGGAACACTTTAAAAATAATTGCTGCTGATTATCTTTCTGTCACTACGCCAAATAATTGGTCTGAATGCTTGCAGATTGATTCATTTGCTCAACTTTAAAAATATAAATATTTATATTTATAAGGTTACTCTGAGAAAAGCAGTTTTCAGCTAAAGGTGAGATTTCACCTTTTTTTAAAAACTAAATTACTTAATTCTTCGGTTAGACTAACCTTTCAAAACAAAAAATATCATTTGCATTGACATGTGAAGTAATTTTGGCTGCAATCCCACCTCTCTCTGATTTCACTTAATATTCTTCAATCTAAAACAAATAAATCAGATTCAAATTCCCTGCAGAAGTTAGTGCTTCAGGTTTTATAAAGTACCCAAGTACAGAACAAACACAAAAAATAATAAAATCCACATGTAAATTTATGACACAGTTCTTCAACGCAGAACTTACAAACCAGACACACAGTATATGAATAAACCACTTACTGTCATTAGCTCCAGTGTTTTCTATTAAGTAATTCCCCTAATATCAAAAGCATAGCAACTTTAAGAAATCTCAGAAATTCTTTATGTATTAGACTGAAATACACCATTTTTTTTTTTAATCATAACAAACTCTATGATTAGATGATTTTTGGTGCAATTTCTATTCTTCTCTGTACATGTTCAAAAACTCTCACTTAGTTAAGTAGCAAAACCAAGCCAAAAAACATTTCGCAATAATAAAATTTGCAGGGTGAAACATTTACCTTGAGTGTAAGCATAGTCATCTGATCCAGAACTAGAACTTCTCTGATACTTATGGCTTCCTTTTTCTCCTCCAGATCCTGGGATTACAGAAATAGGCTGAATAGGTTCTGGTGCTGCAGAACGCTCTTCTTGGTCCACTAAATTTAAAAGATTCTCAGTCGGCGCTCGACCTACTGTGATTTTAAAAATGGTTGGGTTTGGTTGAGATACCATTACCCTAGGAGACTGTGTTGGCGCACCTGTAGGTCCAGTTGGTTGAGTGTAGGTAATATATACTGGATTAACACTAAACGGAGGTTTGGGTTGACCCGACATACCTCTTGATGGAGAGCTTGAAGGAGGAGTAGTGGCTGCATACAGCTGGTGCTGGTTTCGTTGAGATGGTTGATTACTTATTGGTGAAGGACTTCTGTTCATTGCAGTCCCAGGTCTTTGTGGTGGCTCAACTGTAATTTCTATTTTATTCATGGAACCTTTGGATAAACTAGGTCCAGCAAAAGGAGGAAGATACGATACAGAGTGACCACCTTGTTTTTGAAAAGTCTGGGATGCTTGTTGATATGGATGGGGTGGGACAGTTGAAGGACTAGGAGGCATGAAAACATGTGAACTCTGATGACCCAGCTGAGGAGACTGAACTTGATGTTGAGGAGAGCCAAAGGGAGAGGGACACTGGGATGCCGGTGGTGATCGAAAAGCTGACTGAGGGATCTGTGGTTGTTTAGGAGAATACTGAGAAGGTTGGTAGTTCTGTTGATGGGGATAAACAGGTAGAGGACGGGGAGTATAATGTGGAACTGGGCCCTGTGGCGATGAATGCCACTGTGTATTCTGAGGAGTCTGTCGTCCTGAAGAACTTTGAGATGTTTGTCTTATATAAATAGAGCCAGGAGTCCCATAAAGATTGCTTGGAATCTGTGGAAGAATTTGTAGAGCTCTGGGTACACTCTGTCCAGAGGGGAGGTTTTGTGATACTGTAACAGTAATGGGATTTGTACTGTACCGAGGTATGTGCATATAGGTAGGAGGAGGGCCTTGCATAGCAGACGTGTTCATTCCTGGTTGTATGGAAGATGGCTGGGGAGGTGGCTGTGGAGGAGGAGTAGCTGCATTTCTGTTCTGGTCATTCATGAAAAATGGATTGTAACTAGGAGAAGCTGCCACAACAGCAGGAGCCGAATGTGGTTCTTGAACTAAGCATATCAGCTGTT
Organism: Columba livia; assembly: GCF_036013475.1. NCBI lineage: Eukaryota > Metazoa > Chordata > Aves > Columbiformes > Columbidae > Columba > Columba livia. Next base: position 103,103,321 of record NC_088602.1, on the reverse strand, counting down.
TACCTGCTGTGCGTTGTGGATCAATATGTCCATCACTTGAACTATGTACCAGTGTACGACCACCATTAAGTTGAGCTCCATCCCCTGCATGATAGCTGGTATGAGGATGAATACCCAGATTAATGTGCAAAAGGCTATTTCTATTCATTCTGGTGTCATCAGGGCTATGGTACTCCATGTATAAGTATTTGTTGCTCTCCTGTGCAAGGGCTCGACAACAGGCATCTAGGTTGTTGTTGTTCTAGAAGTAAGAATGAACACCTGTTATTGTCAAATAGCAAAAGAAAAAGCCACTGCTCAGCATTCAACAAGCACTCAACTGAAGCTGTAATCAAGCCTAGCTTGAACGCAACAGGGGTTAATATTTCATAGACACGAATTTTGAAATAAAGGTAATACCTACTAAGTTATATTATACAAGTAGTACATAGCTCCCATTGCATCCTACAAAATGCTACGGTAACACTAGCTACAATATGGCATATTAAAAATTCACATCCAGTTTTGGGGAAAGCAATGGTTAGAACTCTTGGCATCTTCTGTAAGGAACAGGTATGTACAATTAACTAATTCTAATAACAAAACAAATAAAATTAAACTAGATTCAAGTTGCAAGCTCTGGAAAGTCAAAACAAAAATGCAGATGACATTTTAATTTTTAACTGAGTATTAACTGTTTTCACCTTTATTTTACTGTTTAGTTGAGTATTTCTCTTTATCTGAAAGTTTAAATACCCAACATTTAAAGTGGCATCTCTTGGTAGAACAGAATTTAGTGCCTTAAAAATGAAGTCAGAATAAATATTGCTTGAAAAAGTATTGGTAGTACCATAAAGTACCTTATAGTTCTGACATAATTTCAACTGCCTATAAGAATTTCAGGTTCAAAGCTAAGAAGAGGTTTATTCATATGTGTCCTTGTTTTGGCTGGCATAGAGTGAATTTTCTTCCCAGTAGCTGGTATAGTGCCATGTTTTGGATTTAGTATAAGAAAAATGCTGATAACACAGTGATGTTTCAGTTGTCGCCAAGCGGTCAAGGACTTTTCAGCTTCTTATACTGGCCAGCCAATGAGAGGGCAGGGAGTGCACAAAAGGTTGGGAGGAGACACAGCTAGGACAGCTGACCTCAAATTGGCCAAAAGGATATTTAATATCATAGGACGTCATGCTCAGTACATAAAGCTGGAGGAAGAAGGAAGGGGGGAATATTCTGAGTTATGGAGTTTGTCTTCCCAAGTCACCGTCAGGTATGATGGAGCCTGGCTTTCCTGGAGATGGCTGAACACTTGCCTACCGATGGGAAGCAGTAAATGAATCTCTTGTTTGGCTTTGCTTTTGTGTGTGGCTTTTGCTTTACTTATCTCAACCCCTGAGTTTTCTCACTCTGCTGATTCTCCCCCCATCCCACCAGGGAGAGTGAGTGGCTGTGTGAGACTTACGTGCCAGCTGGGGTTAAGCCATAACAATTATCAGTGAGGAAATCTAATAACCTCTGTAAATGTTTGATTTGTTCTGTGGTGCCAGCAGCTGAAACTATACAGGCAATAAATTATGAATCCCATCAGAAGTGTAACGGGGAACTCTCTCTCCTTTCTTACCCTCTCCACTCATTTTACCTTAACCTAGTCTTGTTAAGAGTAAGACACAAATGACAGATTTTCCAAAAGAGTAAAGTCACTAGAAAGCACTCCAGAGTGTAGATTTATTTTTTCTACTCATCAGTTTCTCATACAACAGCCTGTACCAGTGGTGGTTCAGTTTTAAATTTAAACAGTAGTTAGAGAAAAATTCACTTTAAGTTCAACTACATCTGGCCCTCAGCACCCTAACTTTGTCACATGTGATCCAAGACCGATACCTGACGTGATATACAGCAACTCCCACCAGAAGAAGTGTGTACATATTTATCTATACATACACACATACACTTCCGCGTTCCTTAGTATGCTAAAATTACCATTCTAAAGATACATTAATAATGGTTTCACTTCTATTTTAAATACTATCACTATATAGAATTTGTGTACATATTAATATTCATGTGGCCTTGCAATACAATATTTAACAACCTATCCATTGGTTGAAAAGTCACCATTACGTTTCTTTTCTAAAGGACTGATGCCTAGTCAGTCTTAATACTAAAGTGAAGATGACTTTCCCAAAATTTTGTATGATTTCACTGTCAGATGAACATACATGTTCACCACCTTCTCAAATGAAGACTTACCACTGAACATAACAGAAAAGTCCAGCATTTAATTACATATAGCTCTCATTCTATGGATGCTTCCCCCTGACTACTTCCCCTTCATGTCAAGCTCCCCTTCCAGACCCCTGTGGTCAATGGGAATATCCAGATGTATCACAGAAAAATTTAAAACCAGAACACATGGGAACCAGACTTTGTATTAATAACCAGCACCACAGTGCCAGGACAGCAGTCTCAAAACAAGTTAACCGCTACCATCAGCCACTTGCCATCTAAACAGGACTTCATATAGAGAATCCTCAGCTTCCTTAGGTAACTTCATCAGGGTGGAAAGAACATAGATAGGACAGGCCCTGATCTGAGCTTCTCATGGTATGGAATATATTTACCATTTCAAAGGACACTCATTTTTTGATAAGTCCAAAATTCACCGTTTTAAATCTAGAGCATGTATTGCAAAAGGTTAATGGAAACCAGGTCATGTATCTTAAAACAAATACAGAGTGGGTTAGGAAACAAATTCTGCACTTAAAAAAAAATGGCAGACATTTGCAATGTAATGTTAACTAGCTACCCAGAACACCATATTATAGATATTGAACACCATATGTTTCTGCAGCATTAGAAGTCCTTTAATTTTATCAGTCGAAAGATGTTTATGACTTAAACAGAGTTCATCAAAAGGATCATGTACTTAGCAGTACAGAAGAGATGACTAGAGTAAGTAAAGCTTTACATTGCAGGGCTTCCCCCGCTCTACATTTGTCTGCAAGCAAAAAAAAACACAATGCAAAAATTACAGCTGCAGTTATAAGTATACCTGCTCTTCTGCCAGGGACAAGTAAGATACAAACACTGCTGCATTACTTTCATATACAGCAGTTTATCACATTAGGTTCCACCTTAGCCACAGCCACACAAGGCCAAACCAGATCTTACATGTTTCTATTCCACTCCTGAATCTTGCCATCAACAGAAGGTATTCCCAGACAACCACAACTTTGAAAAATGAAACACGACTTTGAAAAAAGAACAGCCACCTGACTTGGAAACACAGAAGCAAAATGAAACCTTTGGACAGTGATGGCAAAAAGTTTTTTTTTTTTTAATTTTTTATTTTTACCTTTAGATTCCTAGCTAACGCTTGTTCCTTAGGTTGGAAGAATGAGTCACTGTTCGCTAAAATCTCCTCCAATAAATGTATGTTATTTATGCAGCCATTATCAGTAATCATACCATTAGCCACTTTCATTGTTCCCTGTACGCATACAGTCACAGGTTGCACAGACAAGGAAGAATAGTTAGTAGAAACACACCCATAAACATAGCTGAAGAATAATAAAGCCTTTGCACATAAAAGACAGGACAAAAATGTAAGTAGTGGAGTCTTTCACCCTTTCAAAATAAAACATGAAGAATTAAAACCTATGCTCCATGTATACTACTAAAAAGAATTTTCATACTACAAAAGTAAAATACACAGACTTTTAGAAACTCTTCACCATACCTGAAGCATGCACTGAGATACCACGCCTTCAGGTATCTCAGGGAAACGTTGTCGGAGATCATGGAGTACCTGCACGTCGAGTTGTTGACTGCCCTGCGCCATGCCAGATTGATGATGTTCCAGATTACCAAAAAATGGAAGTCAACAGGCCTTCCAATGATTATGGTCTTCTGAGGCTTCTGGCATTTTCTGTAAAAAAAGAAAACACAATCAATTATTTTTTAAGCCATCACAGCTTTTCCTTCTTCCTCAGCTGCATGTGTAGAAGAATTGCTATATTACATTTTTAGATCTAGATATCAAGAGAGACAATGGCTTAAACACAAGAATTAGAATTATCGTGTCTCAAATTCTAATATTAAAACATTAACGTATCACAGGTATGTATGTCTACATGACATTTTGCTAGTTCAGACCCATTGTGGTACCACATAGGTGTAACCTGCATAAAACTGAACTGTTATGTATTTACTCTCAGTGAAATTCTGAAGAATTTGTAGAAAAGTCTGAAGTTATCACAAAGAATTAATGTCTTTGTTATTTACAACATTCTAGAAATAACAGGCTGGAAAACTAAGTAACACAAATACCCCAAAATACCCCTCTAATAAAAGGGCTTCAACTCTTTCCTCTTTACATCACTACAAATCCAAGAAGTTGGAAGCCATTTTTGTGAAACGCAACAAGAGTTAAACAGAATTTAAACAGGCCTTTTTAGGATATGATAAGCATCTATTTAAGAATTTTGTAAAGCACCTATTATATTCATAATAACATGATTACTCACTAAAAACCCACTTTCTATTTCAGGATTTCTGTATTCAGCAAAGATTCTACCTGAAGTTCAGTACCCAAGAACTAGTAGGAGGCAAATACAGTCTGAGTCAACAAATGCTTTTCTCACTTGTGGTTCATGATCGCAGCAGTAATCAAAAGGTAGCTGAAGACAAAGTAAAGATTCACAATGACTTTGTATGAAGATGGTATCTGACATAGCCCCTGTAACACGTCTATTATTGCTAAGCTTTGAAAACCTTTCCAACATTACTACTCAGTTGACTTCCTAACAGCAGAGAATGTAGCGATGTGTTAAAAAACAGAAAGAACACCAGCAGAGCTGGTGTTCAAGTAACGTGCTAGCTACTCAAAACCCCAAGTTAATATCATGCTTATCTCAAGCTCAGTGCAATTGTGGGTGGCACATAGTATAGCTATTCCAGTCAGCTTTTCACTTGTTAGCTCAACTTCTAATAGCAGTCTAAAGCAGTATAATAGATTAACACAAATATATGCATGCCTTTATGCACAAATAAATTCCAACAGTTTGTTTTTTTCACCTCTTTCTAAACAGTACTTCCTTTCTCCGAAAAGGGACAAAACAACAACCACTACCGCCACGAAAACAAAAGTTAAGTCCACTCCACTATCTGGCTACCTTGTATTAATATGTGGACAGCTCTTAACTGACATCAGCATTCATTAAGTAACACATATGCTCACCAGAAGGGTTGGTCTCTGTCATATCTGATATACTCCAGTATCCAGTGCTACATCTTGTCACATCATACTCTTTCTCAATGCAAATGAGTCAAGTTTAAAGAACAGTGAGATATGTGAATTATCCTGTTGTGATTTAAGAAATACAATAAACTTACATCACATTCACAATGCAGATCTGTCCACTGCACTAATGCTGCAGACCCCTTTTATTTTAAAAGGAAATGAGTTACTACTGACTGCAAGAACAAGCTGAAACTCTGTATCTACACTCACAGTAGGGGATCTTTAATAAAACTTATTTTCTGTAAATGACAAGCAAATACCATACTCTGGAAGACAGACTACCACAAGAATTCTTGAAGAAAACCTGACAGCAATCAAGCATGTGTTTCCAGAGAACTCTCCTTTGCCCAGGAGACGGGATGAAGTGCAGTAATGGAAGAGTACCCTACCAGAATAAATTGCAGTTAAAACACCTGTGGAATAAGAATGACAGCACCTGAAACAGAAGATAATTTTAAGAATTTCATTTGCATGAGCAAGAGCCTTTGCATCACTTCTCTCTTCAAATGAAAATGCAATTTTAACATGGGTGAGCAGACTGGGGATTCATCATCAACACATAAAATGTTTTTCTATAACACTTTCAAAATAATGCAAACTAATAATTTCTTTGGTGTTTTTTGATCACTTCCTGAATATGTCTGGCAAGTAGAGGTGTAACACTCGAAGTAAGTGGCAGTTAAGGGCCACCTATAATTTTATCACAGAATTTTCTTCTAAACACAAATAATGGATAACAAATTTCCATTCCTGTTTTGAGGAGTTGAAGCCTCTATCCTTTACAGTTACACAGATAGCCTTGAAAATTCTACAGAAAACCCCAAATAATTGTCTTGAGAAGCATGGACACACATTCAGAATTCCTTGGATTCCATGGCTACACTACTGTAGAAATTTTTCAGCCAATACCTCAAAATTCACTGCCGACACATCTAGGAGCCCATCATTTTGTCCCGTTTCTTTTGCTTGACTTGCCTACAACTAACTGCACATTTTCCACTCTAAGCAGGCACAAACTGTCCAGAATACCATACTTGCTTCCCAAGTTGCTCCACAGCACCAGGCAGGTGGAGAAGCAAGTTGTTGAGAGAGACAAGAGTTTACTTCACAGTGCAGACTACATAGCCGCTTCGACAACAAGACGTGCTGCTGAGCCATAAGAGACTAGTAACACAATCCCTCAAAGCTGCTTTCTTTCGCAGCATGCGCAGGCTAAGGGACATGCAGAGGTGCACTACACTACCAGCCTTACAATTACTGAAAGTTCCCAGAGCAGAACACAGCAAAATCCAACCCAAAGTCACAGTGACAGCAAGCCACTTCGTCTGTAACTTTAAAAAATGCATTGATACCTAAACTTTAGTTGAAAAGTATTTCATGAGGCTGGAATAAATTACCATGGCTACATACACAGCTGTTCTAACAGCGAAACCAAAGGATATTGTTGTGGAATTGGTCCCACTGTGTTAACACACAGAGAAGACCTCAAGAGCCACTAGTGAATCTTGGGGATTATGCAAAGCATGACTCAAGTTCTAAATAAGTACACTAATCAGTTTTTCACACCTTTCACATGTCCAAAGTATATGTCCAGGGAAACAGTATCTTAAATTTAATCTTCTTTCCTTAATCCATTTGCGTACTTTGCAAGTTAAAAAAATAGCCAACAGTTTCACCAGTCAACTGGTGTCTCTTTTCTGAAAAAATGAATTAAAACCACTAAATTACTATAGTCTCGATACTCTCCACAGATGTGTTCAGATAGATGAAGAAGGAAATCCATTTTACTACTGTTATTTTTGAAGCACTAACTCACCTAAAATGAAGATACATGGATCATCAGTAATGAGATGCATTTGAAAAATAAGTTAGGTCAATACATACTGCCTGGAAGTTCATAAATTACGTACTGGTGTGCACTAATGCAATTACAATATATGCAGCAACTAAAATAATTCCTGAGTGAATTTCCAGAAAACAGGTTACCTGCAAGACAGTTTCTCAGGTCTCACCAATTTAAAGTTCATTAAGGGCTTTATAATAACAGTTCGGCCTTGAAGGATAAGAGGAAAAAAAACAACAAGAAAAACCACAATGATAAACAGATCTGTTTATAAAAGCAACAACTCAAAGACATTCTGCTTCCCTATGTTTTACAGAAATTCTTTCATATTAAAAGATTATTTAAATCTTTAGATTACAAGGATGATAAAACACAGATGGATTTAAGTATAGCCAGGTAAAGAACCTCAATCTTTCCTCTGAATACCACACAAATATAATTCTTAAATTTCATCATCCTGACTTATCAAATGCATGCTGACACCTACAGATAAAAAGTGAATTTACTGAATGGAATTCACATGAACTCAACCCAATATGTGTAAATTAATCTATTTTTTTCCTCCTTGTTCACTTCTGTTTGATCAAAGTGTTGAAGATAAATTTTGGCCTTCAGATTCTCAAATGCAGTAGAAATTTTTTTTTTTTACTTAAGCACTCATAAGGCAATTCCTTCTAATGCTTACACTTGACTGACAGGCTTTTAGCCAAGAGGTACAAAAGGATTTAGGGAAAACTAGCAAAGCTGGATGCTCTATTCTGTCTAAACATTGCAGGAACTGGAGTAAGAAGATACCATGAAAGTTAGGAGGAAAAAGCAGTAAAACAATATCAGCTTCTTAATGTGGAATTTTCAGAACAGGAAAAAAAAAATAATATTAACACAAATCAGTAAACTAAAAGAAAAATCAACATATATAACATCTTCACCAAGCAAGAATGACTTTGACTTTAGAGACATTTAAACTCATTTGCAGTAAATACAAAGTATCAAATCCAATAAACAGTTACACAATCCAATCTCATTTCAGTAATTCCTAATTATTATATGTTTAATTATCATTTACCAAACCCAACACCTCATTCTTGTTTATATTTGTCACCAGCATTTAGGCATAAATCTTCTGAGTAACACTGATAGCAATGCTACTCAGAACTTTATTCCTGTTCTGAGCCAAACAGAATAGCAATAACAGTCTGAATAACCCAACTAAACAGAAACTTTCCTTATTTCTCTGGTAGTGAATAGAGGGAGAACTGCGAAGAGTGAGGACATGAACTGAGGCAACAGAAATAGGTTAAAAAAAATCTAAAATTTAGTTTCATTGATTTATAACAGTAAAAAAAAATTACTTTCACCAAAAATGGCAGGGTAAATAAAAAAGAGATCATGTACGAAAGAAAAATATGATTGTCCTGGTTTCGTTAAAAACAAGACCAGGTCTCTTTTAGCGATTTTTCCTTTCAGCTAAGTTCTTCTAGGTGTCTGTACTTTTCTGAGTTTTTGCCTGTGTATTTTTCCTTGGATGCTGTACTTGGTGCTCATAAAAAGACCAACGGAATGCTGAAGAAGCTCGTGTTTAGATTTATTACTGTGGTAGCCAAGAAAGACTGATGAGTTTTCCCACATTCCGTCATGAGAGGGGTGTGTTTGAGGAGGGGTGGACAGAACAGGTGACTAAAACTGACCAACGGAGTATTCCATCCCATAATCATCATACCCGCTATAGAAGAGCGTGATCACCAGGGTCAAGTTCTCTTTGACCATGGCCGGAGAGAGGACCTTGTCTGTCTGCCTGAGATCTGGAAGGCCTCAGGCCCTGCATCCCTGAAATCCAGTTTCTGGTTTGCTGTGAAGCCCTGCCTGTGACTTCTGGATACCAGCCTTACAGCTGCTGGAGCCACGTCAGCTCCGAGCTCTGCCACCGCTGGAGTGACGCCAACTCCATATCGGGTATTCAAGATTGGTTTGTATATTTTGTATATATTCTCTATTTATCAGTAGCATTAGTAAAACCCTTTAAACCCTTCCAACTTGAAGTCCAAGTCTCCCTTCCTCGTTATCTTCCTAGCATCTTTCCAATCTAAAGGAAGGGGTGGCGGGAGGTAAGGGGGTAACAGAGAGCATCTGCTACAGTTTATTGTCGCCTTGCTTTAAACCTTGAGAATGATGTTCTTTAAATGAAGAACAATAATGAAAGCTTAACACTCATTTGTATCACTGTACTAAAACATGTCATTTTGTTTTTAAAGTCACACTAGTCTAATGGGCTGTACAACCTAAGTTCTGAATCTGAGTGACGTTTTAAATCTTTTGTTCTAAATTTTTTCATTAAATGGAAAGAAGCTGTGAGCGCATATTATGAACCTATACTCCTTCTTGAGGTAATTTCAATCCATAAGGCATTCCTCTCAGTTTGGTCATGTTGCCAGTTTTGTCATTGCATTTTTCCTACTTATTTTGCTGAAGTTGGTCTCAAGAATAAGTTATTCCATCTTTTTGAAATAAATAAATAGATATTATGTTCTAGTCTGAAAAGCTTTTTAGAAGAACACAGACCAATCATGCTCAAAGCACAAGAAAATTAGCATTACTAGACTTGCTCTACAAAGTAATGTTACTAAAACGTACAGCAAACTTCAAGAACACGGAGTGCTTAGGAAATAGAAGTTTTATATCTATCACAACTTTATAATATAGCATTGAAAAAATTAGTTGCTTATTAATAACATATATTAGGACATGCATTTTTCATGGCTACTTATTTCCAGATTCCTAAATTTGATATGTATTAGTATGGAAAGAATCCTACCAAAAAGTCATGCAGGTGCTGAACTACAGTGTTCTCCTTTACCAGGCACAGTGTATAACAGATTCTCCAAATAATCTATTATTTTCCCAACTGTGAAAATTATTTCATTGTACTAATGTGACACAAATATTTAAGCTGCATTTAAATGATAGTGTATTTACTAGAAGTATCTTTATTAAATCCTATGGCTCAAGAAAGACTGTGAAAACATTCTACCTCTCAAAAAAGTAAAATATCACCTGCTTCAGCACTCAAATTCAGCAACCAGTCCAAAACATTATTTAGGAATGAACAAACAAAAGAACAACAAACTTGAGCAAGTTAAGTCCCTAAAAACTGTCTTACTGGTAAAGGATTTCAAAGTTTTTATTTACATATACACACATACATAAAGTGAAAACTGTTCAGTGAATTACACATTTGTTACAGTTTCTTGAATGAAGTCACCCTATAAAAAAGGACTGCTTTGAGAGCAGATGCCAGTTCAGCTTCTAGAATAGGTGTGGGCAAACTTCCACCGCCCCTAGAGTCATCTAGAGACTTGGCTACAGTCCTCCAAGGATGCCAAGGTTTACTGCATATAAGGCAGAATGAAAAAAGCAGTGTGATCAGTCGTAGTGAGTTATAACTCAAACACAACTGAACAGCTTTCTCCACCTTTCTTCCCACTCCAGTAAACTCAGCTGAACTCAACCTGCTAAACCAATTTAAAAAACAAAACAAACAAAAAACACACAAACAAAAAAACCCTCAAGCAAGCAAACAAACAACAAAACCACCAAACACTTTTTGCTAGTTTAATAAGCTTCCTCTGCAAAATGCATGGCCCACTGAGTATCATATCACTGTGGAAAGGAAGAAAAAAGGTAAAAAGGGAAAAGGGATATAGGACCAGAAATAACACCTCACTCTTTTCAACACAGATAAGCCAACTGATCAGGTAAAACTGTAACAAAAATGCACCTTCATCTGAAGCAGACTTAAAACAATAGAACCGAAGCTGTTCTTGTGGGAACAGCACTAAATCAGGACTGAGATTTTGCCAAGCGCTGTCAGTTCTGGAGTTAGAGAACATGATTGAGGCACTGTAAAGAAGCTAATTGTTAGCTGAGCTCAGAAGGTACACCACCAGCAAGAGATCTGAACTGAAACTTCAAACTCCACGTCACTTCCCCACAGTCCTTGCAACAAACTTCTCTACAAAAATTCTTTCTGATAGCTATGACGGATCAACTGATTATAGGCAGCCAGCTCTTTATCACTGATATGATTATACCTTCTACATCTCTGTTGACGCATTGATTACATGCTTCCAAAGGTTAGAATACCCTCCATACACTGCATGTCAATAGTAAAACATGAGAAGACAAGAAGGGAATTAGCTCAGGCGACAGATTTAGAAAGCACTTTATTAGGCAAGGTATCCTTCGTTTTTTTACCTAACGCTGCAGTTTTAAAAAATAAACATGATTTTGGCCAAAGTCTACATCACTACCTGATCACATTGCAATTCCACTTCAGGATTTCAATACTCAAGCAGAAGTTAAGGTGCGTAATTACTGTGATGCTTCCTACGATGACTGCAAACATACAGCAGAAAAGCTGTTAAACAGCAACACTTTCGTAAATAAGCTTGTATAAAACTACAAAATGTGAAGATGATTCAAACTGAGTTGCTTCATACAAAGACTTAACTAAGCAAAAACATTGGTTTTAACATCCCATCTCATACATATCTACTATTTAATAGGCATCTGCACCCAATTATAGCCTTGTAAACATGCCTGGCATGTGACCTGGCTGCAGCTGCAATCACGTAATCTCACCTCTAATACTTGAGCAGCCTCTGGAACCACTGTTGGTTTAAATTCAAAGATGCTTGCAGCAGAATATTAAACTGACTGCAAATGGTTTAAAGTCATCATGCTATACCAATACTGGGAATAATAGAGAACAATTTTGTACACTAAGTTTCCATTTATTTAACCATTCAAACAAAAATTAACCACCCCATCACACAAGTGTCAGAACACTCACATCAATCCAGCTAAGACTTTTGCCTTTTGCAGCAAAGGCAGGCAAATACTTTCATGGTAATGTGATACCTTGAAAAAGATTTGCTAGATGGAGGATCTTAAAAATCTCAGAATTACAAGAAACTAAACTGTTATAACAGCACCAAGATAGCAATTTCTCCTCACAATCATGTTCATATAGCTACGAACAACTCTCCCACCTTACAAATCACCATAAGCATTTGTTACAGAAGCTTTTTTATTTACAGGTTGGTACATCCCACAGTTTTGGGACTATATTGTTTCACAGAGTAGGACAGACACATACAATACAATTTCAATATATTTTGTCAGTTCATACAGACATATGAAGTTCAATTAGAAAAAGAAAAGCAGTCACAGAATCACAGAATGTTAGGGGTTGGAAGGGATCTTGAAAGATCATCTAGTCCAATGCCCCTGTCAAAGCATAAAAACCTAGGTGAGGTTACACAGGAAGGCGTCCAGGCGAGTTTTGAATGTCTCCAGAGAAAGAGATAAAGTTGAGCAGTCAATAAAGTTGAGCTCAGCATGCTTCCATCACTGTTTTGAATGACTGTCTAACTCATTAAAAACACAACTGCATGCTTTGGCAAGCAGTCTTATAAGGAACATTCATTCCCTTGCATAAAAGAAGGTCAACAGATTCATAGAGCTCCTGGATAGTAGCAAGGCAAATGAAGCACAATAAGGAAGTATATAGCAAAATAAAACTAAAAATAAAGCTGACAAGCTATCACTGCTGACCAATTGGTCGCTTATTTTATGCTAAAGATATGCAAACTCACATGACAATTCTTGGTTTGATACCTCTGTCAATTTAGCCATAAAATAGCTACACAAATGTGTCATCTGACGGCCTAGAAAAGCTTGGAGTATTGAAAGGGAATACAATTCATTAAAGCCAGCATGATAAGAATACTATTATCTCATATTGATGAAATGGGAGTATAAAGAAATGAAGACATTCCTCCTTTTTTCAGATTCTATAAGTGAGTGATACTGTGATACAATGTGGTGTGTCTTCATTACACAAAAGCAATATGCAATTCTGAGGTAAGAGAAACCTGGATGGAGTATATCCATTCTCAGCACAACAGTAGCTCTGCCTAGAAATAGGACTCAAGCATAGTAAGGTTTCATCTGTGGTCTGTGGGCAAGCATGTTAATGATACAGGCTGTTACTAAGAATGAAAAATCATAATCAATCACTGTTCCCTCTTAGGCATGTATTTTGTATTTCCTTGTGTGCTTTGGCATTTGCTTTGATTTTTCTCCCTTTCATTACAATCTGCCATCCTTGTGAGCCATCCATATCTAAATGGACTAGTGTTAACTATTCACTGTTCTTCCTCTTCTATGATAGAAGACATTTAAAAAAAAAAAAAAAAAAAAAAAAAGGTCAGGGGAACAATATAAACACCTTAGTGTTTACATGGATTTAACCAAAACATCAGGTACTGAGACACCAAGTTGCTAGGTGCAAAAGTAATCAAAAGTATTGCTCTACAGTGAACTAACATTTTTCAAAGCAAGTTGCACATTATTCTATGGCCTTGGTCATGATTAAATTTCTGTCCTTTAAGGTAGGACTAGCATCTGAACATAAGAGACCTTATTGATTTCTTATTTATTCTATTTCCATAGAAGCAAAAGTAGTGAAAATAATCTCTACCCTATACACCAGTAAAATCTCCATGAAACAGAATTTACTTTCAATAGCTACATGGTACAGGAGATATTAAAAATTGAATGATAAAGAAAAGACAACTTAACTGGAACAATGATACTCATTTTAGCAAGTAGGTCAGAGGTTCTTGGCCAGTACTGTCTCTATCAAGTAGATCACAGAATGGTTTGGGTTGGAAGCGCCCTTTAAAGATCATCTAGTTCCAGCGCCCCTGCCATGGGTAGGTACACCTTCCACTAGACCAGGTTGCTCAAAGCCCCATCCAGCCTGACCCTCGAATGATGGAGCATTCACTTCTCTGAGTCGCCTGTTCCAGTGTCTCACCACCTCTACCATAAGAAATTTCTTCATTTTGCCCAGTCTAAACCTACTCCTTTCAGTTTAAAACCATTGCTTCTTGTCCTGTCACTACAGGCCTTGGTAAAAAGTCTCCCTCTGTCTTACAAGCCCTTTTTGTATATTAAAAGGCTGCATTAGATACTAGTGAATCTTTCATTAGGAATTTATACTTCTCTCACTCCAAGACAGAACTAGAAGCAGCTCTTCCTACATAACAAAGTTAGAAGAGAAGTAAGTTTTCAAGGCAGTGAGATAGTTCAGGAATCATGCTACTATGCAAAAAGTACTAATTTCTGGAAGAGTTCTGAAGAATACTAAGTGAAAGTAAAAATTGTAAGCACAAGTGAGTTTGTATGCCTGACAGATAACCTTGAGTACAACATTACTATCGAAAACTATGTGGTGATGAACTAGCTTTCTTACCAGGACATATGATCTACAATTACTGACTGAATGTTTGTGAAATACAGGCTGCGGCTGGAAAAAACCTGCAGTGAACCAGCACACTATCAGATTTCCTAATTCATAAATTCTAACTGTTGGCCCTGCTACAGGCAGTTTGATAATGATACAAAATTTTTTGGCTGTTACATCCTACTTTGGGAATCAAAATGACCCAGAAAGGAAACAAGAAAACATGAAATTGAGTATATACTATAAAGCATGGGAGAAAATCTACTGCAAATCCATGAATCATAAAGTCCAGCATTTTTTTAAAGTACAGTCGGTTATTCACATTTCCAGATTTAACATTTACTAGAATCTGTGGCTTAAACTAGAGGGAAACTTAGCTAACAAACTTCAAAAATACTGAACTATTGTTTAATACAGAAATTGTTCCAGAAAGTGAATCTTCTTCTCAGAAGTGTGAGATAAACATTTGTTGAAAAAGAAATGTCTCTAAGCGTTGCTATGGAGGGAGAGTTACCTGGAGGTCACCAATTCAAATCTCAACCAGCTCAACAGGAACTTAACGCTGTTCCAGCCTAAGAGATGTTTGATAGCTCCTACACGAGGTGATTCTCAGCATTAGTTCCTGCTCCTACATCACAAATTCATTGCTATGCTTTGAACTTGCTTGCAAGACATTCAGAACAGCCTTTGTTCCAAGATATATTTATTTACACTGGTCAAAAAACAATGAGTCCTTCCACAAGAGCCTTCCACAAAATGAAACACTGTACGTAATTTTGCAGGAGTGCACAGCAGTAATTATTCACTAAAGCCAGAAGTTTCAAAAAGTCTGAAAACAACCGTCGTGATTAAAAAAAAAAAAAAGACACGAATCAAATGGTCCTTGGGCTTACCACACAGAACTTGTAAAGTTAACTACACTCACAAATCACCTGTTATACATTCAAATGGCTATTCACATAATTAGCATAAACACCCCCCTCACTTTTTTCAACTTCTCACTTTGATTTGGGCTTCTCCCCCTTAAAAAGATTTCCTCTAAATAAACTAATTGCTATCAATAAATCTGAAAGACACTATTGTCCATTTGCAGAGTAAAAACAACATAATTACATTAGTTGTCTGAGCCTGCTGATACTTCCATAAAAGGCACACTGCTGCACTAGGGGCATTCAGGATTACAGCATTTGAATTTTTAACCCATTATTTGATTTACTTGGGTGGCTCAGCAAACAATTTCACAGTGAAGCAAAAGTTTGGCCATCCCCTCAGAGTCAGCTAGCTGAATCTGTGCAAAACTACAGAATTTAAATTCACTCCTTTTAGTCAGTCATGCCACGAATTATCAATAGAATGAGTGATTTAACAAAAACTTTGAAAAATAAGATTTAATTGCTTATGCTACCGAAGAAAACTTGAGCTCTTTGAATTAAGCCATTCTTAAGGCAGAAGGAGGACAAAAAAGTTCTAAATCAAGTGTATAAACATCAGGTTTCCTGCTTCTGAAATATCGCTGTTAGACTTCTGTGATGGCTAACAGTAATAGTATTGTAAACAACAGTTAAAAATAACCAGAGTAGTACAATTTCTCTGTTAAGTCTCTCAGGAGCATATATCTGACAAACCTTGAAAATACTCTGTATTGAGTACACTGACTGAATCAAAGATTTCTGTTTTGTTGCTAATCACATATATGGATGAGCATTACAGGGCAGGACACTGATAATTTCTGTAACACACTCTGTCTTAAAACTTCCACATTTTTCTGCATCAGTAAGAAAATGACTGCAAAGCATATTTATACCTGTGAAGTATTCATTTTCCTGTAGAGACAAAAGGAGATACTAACTAGCATTAGTTTCAGTTTAAATGATCTGTGTAAGCTTACCTAGCAGCCCATAAAACTGACAATAGTACAAAAAGCAATATCTATTGCAATGACTGCCTGCACACTATATTCACTACAACACTTGTACTCAGGATGATCAGTTGAAAAAGAAAAAGGTAGTGGGAAGTGCGAGCACTTACACAACAGTGTTTCTGGCCTGGCTACTACTAGCCTCTCATCACTTTGGCCACCTTAAAGAAAAACTCTAAATTAGAAAGAAGTGGAGTTGAATGAGAGGATGAGAAAACCTCATTTCAGGACCCCCAGCAAACATATACTAATGGATGATATGACTCTACAGAAAGGAAATAGAGGAGGGAAGTAGACAGGCACACATAAACAGGAACAAAAAATAAGACAGAAATAAGAAGAGAGTAGACAGAAAAAACGAGGGACAGGAGTCAAGACTGAGCAATGCAAAAGATTATCAACAGTAGAGAAAAACACAAACCACATACTCCCTACACACCTGAAAACATCAACTTCTTCTTCTGAAGTTCCAAATTAAGCTTCGGTGGCCTGACTGTGTCAATTTCTTCACCATGACTAACTTCTATAAAATATGGTGGACAAATTATGCAGCATGCTTGTCTTTTCTATCATTCCAGGAGAATTTGTTAAGATAAGGAACTGTAACATGAACCTTGGCTATTTTGTGGTATCTTCTGACAAGTCTTTGCATGAATACCCATAAGGGTGTCACAAAAAGAGGTCATATTGAGAGGTTACACATAAATATAATTAATGTTACCTATACATGCTTATTCCAATATAACATATTGATACATTGAGGTTATCTATAATCATACATGTGTATCTAAAGATGCCTGAGTGTCTGCCATAGTTCAGGAACTGCTGCACCCAATTTCCTAGCAAAACAGAAGAGATACCTTAAAATAAGGTCTACCAACAACATATTTATACACAAATGTATGTAGAGTTATATAGGTATATGTTCAGATGCCATATAAACCCTAGATTGTGCTTTTTTCTCTCACTTTTCCCTTTTTGTCTTTTTTATTTTTCTTTTGCTTTTGGGGGCAGGAAGAGTGCCTTAAAATTAGATTTTTGTTTCTGCAACTTGTTTTAAGACCATATTAATCTTCTATTAGCATTATTTTAAGATGAAAAATTTTATCTCACCTTAGCTCCAGACTGACTTTCTGGGGTGATGAGCCTTAGATACTATACCAATGCAGACATTTTAAAATGTTTTCATTCTGCAGTGGCTTCAGCCTTCTCCATAAAGAATACTAATAGGATACCAAAAAAAAAGTCTGGTTGGAAGGAAAGCTCTGAGCTTCTTTTTTTCTATAAGCAAGGTCTATGTTGTAAGTGTTGCAGAGAGAAACCTTGGAAGTATGAGGTAATGTTTAAACAATCGACACATATAAAGCTGTAGCTGCCCTGTCTGTGCAATTGCTTCAATGGCAAATCTCCATGAGGAAGTCTACATATTTCAGACCCACTTGTTCCATAATCTTAGGCCAGAAATCAGACAAGCCAAAACAGATAATGGAAAGGCCAGAATACAAATACAATTGTTCATCCTAAAATGCACTGATGCATTCTTGCCAAAGTTCTTATACAGTAGCTTTACTTGATAAAGCTTTGGAGTGTCCTCTTCCTTACAGAGAGCCTGGCAACAAATCAGGTGTTTCTCAGAGCAGGCTGAGAAACCAGAGATAGCAGCAGTAAAAGGGTAGCCACCAACACTGAACTTTTCCACAAACAATACTCATTTCCGCTTCACATTGCCAAATAACTTTTGTGCTTGTGGGCAGAGGACAGGATTAAAAACTGACTATTCTAACAGTTTAACATTAAATTAGAAGCTTTATGAATTAGAGTCACTCATAGCTACGTAACAGCACAAACTGATTCTAAAGAACATGCTTTACCTTTCCCTCAGAGGCTTTCAGTCATGACTTCGGTCTGTTAAAGAAAATCGTGTTTGCAGTCCTGACACCTTGGCTACTCGCTGACATTGTCTGCAAAGGCAGGTTGTCCATATTCAGGTCACCAGTTGTAACATTTATTTTTGTTGGTCTGTTGCCAGGCCAGAAAATTGCAGATCCAAGTAATGAAACTCATGCAATTTCTAGAT
Source organism: Columba livia (assembly GCF_036013475.1). Classification (NCBI taxonomy): domain Eukaryota; kingdom Metazoa; phylum Chordata; class Aves; order Columbiformes; family Columbidae; genus Columba; species Columba livia. The sequence goes on along the minus strand of NC_088602.1, from coordinate 103,084,893 downwards.
GGAGCATGCATGACCTTTTACATACAACTGAGTATAAAAAGACCAATTTTGTGATGATGGAGCTACAGCCCTCTTTCACAGAGCCTGTGATCACAAGCTATAGCAGGAACATGTTAAACAACTCTGTGGCTTTATAAGATCAGTATTACAGTATAAAAATTAAAGGGAAAGAGATCCTTTAGTACTAGCCAGTCTTACTGCAGTTGACACTGCATGGCTGTCTGATGGTGAAGTTACGAGCAATTTTCACTTTCATCAGGTACAGCTACGTTTAAAAAAAAAAAAAAAGCACAAATCTGAACACAAGACAAAATGGATGAAGCACACTTTATGAAACTTTCAGGAATAAGTAGTATTTGTCTTTTCAAAGTCTGTATTCACAATTTAAGATTTTACAATACCTTATTTTTATTCTGTATGACAGATACTCTTCCAAATATAAGTTAAACACTTAAAGCAATCAGCATCTCCCTAAAGCCAGATCATTTCCACACTGATCTGCCCTACCGTACTCCATCAAGACTGGTAGGATAAACGGCTCTGATTTCATTTCCCTTTTAGGAAGCTACCCTCATAATCCTGCTTTAGAAGAATTAAAAAAAAAAAAAGGGGGGGGGGGGGCGCTCAAAGACAGCTTCATCTTAAAATAGTTACTAACTCATTCTACTCCTATAGAGGTTTGAATTATTCCACTTCTCTAAAACAAGATGAACAAGATGCTATCCAACAGCCCAGGGTAGATACAGCCTCCAAAAGCACTGTCCTGTTTTAACAGATCTCTCCATTCTCATGGGATATACAGGGTCTTGTGGCTAACTTAGTAAAGCAGCAGCAAAAGAACTGCTTGAAACATTCTTTACACTAGATTAAAATTGCCCTGGTATTTGTTCTGTGCTTGCTGCTTCTCACCTTCACAAGAATGGAAGAGTGCAATAGAGATATATCGAAAAGTTTGAGTGGTTATAGATGCAAGATATAAGAACCTGAAAATCTTTTTTCACTTGATATGGTACAGTGGTTTATTTCCTTAGGTGTCACAGCAAAGGAGTAGATGTGGCATTCATTCTTTAAACAATCTCCCCGTTTCTTTACTGTTAAGAAGAGGCAGTGTCTATACATTTTGTAGAGATTAACAATACAGAGCATGCCCAGCTCTTCATTTAGACACTAAAAATTTCAGTCTGAAACACAGGTCTTTCGGTTTAACTCCCTGGAGTATTAGAAAAGCATAATTTGCCAAGAATATAGAGGAAAAAATGTCAAGGTCATGTATCTTCCTGCAAACCGAATACCATCTTGTATACAATAGGAGGTTAGACAGCAGAAAAATCTGAAGTTTAAAATAATTTGTAGTCATCCTCCCCACCAGCCAAACACACTGCCACCAGAGTATTCCCCTGAGGCCAGTAAGTGACAGATAGTGTCTGCCCTAGACACAAGCAGCACAAAGTGACAGATTTGTACATTTCAGAACCAAAAAAGCAGTTGGAAGCAAAAAGAGGTTAAAATAAGATCGTAATCTGATGCCTTGATTCTGAAATCATAGCAGATTAGTCACACCCTCAGCCTAACCAAACAGCCTGGTGACTTTTTTAGAATTCTCACAAGCATTAAACACAAACAAATCACAGCTCTAAGCATTTGTATGACCTGGACTCAAATGCATACTTTGGGTTTTCTCTGCTTTTAGAAGAGAGGGAAGGAGCTGAAAATTTTTGACATTTACACTGCTGCTTAAACACAAGCCTTATTCAGAAGGGTATCTATTTTGTTCTCTGCGTTACTTTTGCCCTACAGCATAGGAAAGCAATGCTACATTTCTGGACAATTAAATGCTATTAGTTCACTTTGAAACAGAGTTCAGACCTATCTGAAAACTAGGTTAAACATCCTTCTAATTTAAGAATAATTTTGCTAAATAGGCCTGTGAATTTACCTGAATGGCCAGATAAACTGAGCAACACTGTAACAGACGTGTTAATTTAGACTACGGATCATACGCAGATTCTCTTGTACCTTCCAATTGCTGGAGAAATATGCAAATTAAGTATTTAGATACCTCTGTAAGATGTCTGTTCCTTTGACTGAGCATCAGATTTAAAAAACAAACATAATTTATTTTTTTAAAAAAACTTTATAATACAGAACTCATTGATTCTTACCTCACCAACTATTTCACATCATTATAGTAAACCAAATTCAGTACTGCTTAAAGTTTGGGTTTTTTCTTGGCTAAAAGAAGTGTGGAATCTTTTTTCAAACAATATTTACCTGAGAACTACAGTCAAAAGATTCCCCAGTTACCACATTTACATGGAAGTATAATATTTTGGCAAACTTTTCTGCCAAGGATTACTCTGCTCCGTTCAGGGTATACACAAGACCTTTGATAGGCAAGGACCACTAATTCTCTGTTATTTCATAAACAGTTTAACCTATGGAGTTACTCTTAATTCAACTATCTTATTACATGTTTTTTTTAATTTTCAAGTTACTAAAAATAAATGTCTCACAAATTTGAACACTTGTAAAATAAAATGTATGTTTAACTCTGTACATACTTGCCCAAATACAGGATCCCTATTACTCTGACAATTTGTCAGGTTTCCACACCCAACCAATCGCTTTGATCAGAAGAGCAACTTTGTACATATTTGAAAAGTAAATTAACTGGACACAGACAAAATACTCTTCTAACAAGACACTGCCTTTATAATAAACAGATTACCAAGTAGCTGTAAGAGTGAAGACATTAGTTATGTAGTTATACACATTCAATTCAACTGATTCCAGAAAGAACGGAAACTGTACATAAAGAGGCATACGTTTAAGCTACAAGTTCAAAGACTGTACTGTTGACTATCTACATATTTACGTCAAAGTATTTACTATGTCCACCAAACTTATCAATAATTGAACATCACCATGAAAGAATCATAACAAGCATACTTAAATTGTATGCAGGGTAAGAATTTTTAATAATTTATTACAAGAAGCAACTTATAAAATTCAAATTATTACTTTCAAATAAAAATCAGAAGATTAAAGGAAATCTCATTATTAGAATTCAAAATTACATGTTCTCAATGTACAGAATTGTTCATACAACTGCTTTTACCTAAACAAAATTGAACTTTCAAATGTATCTTAGGTTTTAAGTCAGTTTTAAAATTCTTAGTGTTAACAAATACGTCTCTTTAGAGAAGAGTAAAGAAATTCTTAAACACCAGAAATGCAAAATCATTAACAGAAGGCAAAAAACAAAACCCAACAAACAAAAAAAAACACATCAAAAATTACAAATATAAGTACACTCAAATTTCAAGCTTCTTACAAACTATTTTATCAGGGAGCATAGGGCTTCTATGCAGAGAGACAGAAATATGCAGTTATAAGGAAAAAGAAATATTGAACATCCAAGTCCATAACTTTTTCTCCAGCATATGGTGTCACAATTGATAACACCAAACAAACATAAGCAATCCCAGAAAGACAGGGGGTTTGGCTATCGTTGTTGAACTCTGAAAGACATTAAAAATTGAAACAAGTGAACATTAGGCACAAAACCCCTTTAACTACAGGAAATAAGTTTTGAAGGAAAAAAAATCTCTTTGTTCAGGGAAGTATTTATCAGCATAAAATGCTTAGCTACAGCATAAACTCTGGGTGTTTCCACAAGAGCAAACTATCACATAGGAAGTCTGGTCTGACTGTTTCACAATCATCTTAAACAAGCAAAAATACAGTAATTCTGAAAAAATTATTTATTCTCCTTTACTTCGAATGCTTGTTCCTCTCAATGCACTAATGCAAATGTGTAGGGACCAAACGGTGAACAAAACATTATTAAAGCTGAACTTCCATTTTAAAAACCTAAATACTAGTTCAGTCTGAATCAGCTCCCTGATTCACCTCAAAACCCCATGAAACCTTGTGCCATAATCTGATATACAAAATACTGAGATGGAAGCAGGCAGCCAGGGGTGAGAGAAATGTTAGACCAAAACAGTCATTATGAGATCTCACCAGGAAGATCTCAAAAGCAGACTGTCCCTTTAGGTAAGACAGAAAAGACTATTAGAAATTAGACTATCCCATTATGAATGCAGTCCAAGTAATAAATCTATGATTCCATTTAGCAGATTTCCTTCTGGGACACACAGGCACCTCATAGTTCCATCCAGCCCTGCAACCAATACTTCTAGTTGCAACCAATATATCTGGTTAGTCATATTTAGCTTTTCAGACACTGAAGAATAACAGATAACATTTCCAGAAGTCTTACTTTTAAGGTTAAATGATAGAACAATCAGTACCGTTGTGAAATTCAAGTTATCTACATTCAAGCAAGCCAGGAACCTAAACCTTGGAAAGGGGTTGATTGTTCCCAACTTCCCTGAATACCCGCCTTTTTGAGTCTTTATTTTCTTTTTTATCTGGAAGAATCAGGAAGAGTTCCTAGCCTTGGCCACAGAAAAAAACAAACCTAGCAGTCCAAATTAGTTGTGAATTAATTTCAGGAATTAGCAAGTAAGAAGAATCACAGAACATAGAAAATAACCCAAACAGCAGGACAAACTATGCAAAATACCTATATTGTGCTGGAAAAATGTTAGTATTTTCATATGAGATGCACAGAAGCAATGAGTTTAATTTAGTGCCATGAAACAAATCAAACACCTAAAAAGCAGTTTGCAACCCTGACAGATGCCTCCTGAAAAGTTATTCAGCAGCAAGTTTTACAATTGCATTAATATATTCAGAAGTTACTCATCTTTGACTATCTGTAACGTATTTCATTAAACTAAGGCAAATTAAATGTACTCAAATACATGTATAATAACCTATTATAAATCAATCCTGAGATTTACACCTTAGTAAACTAATTTAATGTTTAAGTATTTTTTTCATAACTAGAAATGTAATTAACTGGTAAAGGAACCCTAGTTAAATACTGTTTAATACAATTGCAATACATCTATTTTACTGCTTTTTAAGAGTGCATTCCTGAAATAACCACCACAATATTTCTTGAATATTGTAAAAAAGTCCAGAATTTTTTTGGTAGAATACTTGTCTAGTGGATAGTCTTCCAGTAGCATCCCATCATGCTGTACAAACTATCAGGTAAACAAGCAACTAAGATGCTTGTACCACATAGCACGGGATCACCACTACTCATGAACAAATAATCAACACACCACGTTTTTCTCATTGTTTGACCTTTCTTATAGTTTAATAAACATGTTTACATAATTCAGGAATTCTACTACAACCAGAAATAACTTGTCCTATAAGTTTAAGTATACCATATACTTGCTTGGAAAATAAAAACAAAACAACAACAACAAAAACAACCACAGGAAAAAAAAATACTTGGTGAAAGCTGACAAAAGAAATGTCTAAGCAAGTTTAAATTCATTGCCCCTAAGCATGTTGAGTTTTCATTTTCTGAAAAGACTAAATAGCCTGTACTATAAATGGTTTCCTTTAAAAATGAGTGCATCTTATGTAAGCATGTAGTAGTCATCATAACCATTTTTACTGATGGCAAAACAACCAACAGTGGCAAAAAAAAAAAAAAAGTATATATAAACACACTAAGTTCAAAAAGTAACATTTAGAAGCTAACTCAAAATATCAGTAGCCTTTACTATAAACTACTACTGACAAAGCTTAGCCTCAAATATTCTGTGAATTGACGAGTGGACACAGTAGACCAACAATTATGTTCAGGCAAATTTATTCTGAGTAGCCCCAAAGGAAAAACTTGTCACTGCCATACGAGCACTACTTTTAATGTAAGACACATCTGTACTCTCTAGAGTCTGTGTTCTATCACATAATAAAAACATAAGAACAAGAGATACTAAAATGTTAATATCATAACTACTTTTTTTTCCCCTCCTGAATCAAAGCCTATAAATCAAAGAAAAATACTTAAACTTTTTTATTTTTTTTCTTTTATTCTAGCGCTCCAAGTACTTATCAAACCCTCAACTTTCAGGGCTTTCAACAAACAAGAGACATTAAGAGAATTATTGAATTCTTCTTTACAGAAAGTAGGACTAAATAATTACCTATGATGTAGATTTTAACAGGAATTGGCGGGAGAAGTAGAAAAAAAAAAGAAAAAACAGAACAAGCAAAACAGAAAAGGACTGTTTTTTTGTTGTTTGGGTTTGTGGGGTTTTTTAAACTGAATTCACAAAATAATAGTGTCAAACTTTGTCTGATGTTTTCCTGCTATAATAGCTCCTTAACAGCACTTCCCCTTCATGCAGTTCTTAACGATAACAAGTCTGTGAACAGCAATCTCCACAGGGAATGTTTCAGTGAGTCCAAGACTGACAATAACTTTTCTCCACCTCCCTCAACCACCAGAAGGGTGAGTAGAATTTCCTCTTGGAGAAGATATGGATTCTTTAAAAGGTGAGAGAAGTAGAAGGTCTTTCTTCCTCTTTTCTGCAGTTTCTAAGAAAGGAAGCCTCCATCAGACACTAATGCTGTGTTTTGACCACTCAAAAGCCCAGAACTGAACTGTACAGATAAGAAACCAAAAAACACAAGCTGCTGCGTTCGTGCCCTGATCACATATGGATAACATATGCTTTTAGGAGACTTGTCATGCATTTTTGTTACAACTTTTACAAAAGGTGGTCTCAGTTAGGGAAAAGCAGCTTTCAAGTGACAGGGTGTTCCTCCAGAAATAGAACTACTGTTTGTTACCGTACCAGCAATGTCTGTGTTGTTGGTACTACTGCCTTGCTGAATAACAGGAAAGATCAGCAAAGATCCCTCAATGTCTGCATTACTACAGGAAGATGTCATCCAGTTAATGGTACTAAAACCAGCAAGACTTGCTGTACAAAGTCACTGAGAGCAAGGTTCTTTCTTGTCTTTGGAAAACTTCAGAAAGTTTTCCTTTACAGAAGCCACTAATTCATCTCTCACAGGCCCTTTATTTTCAGATGAAGGAACTTTATTTCAACACTTTGTTGACTTTTTGACCTTTTTTTTTTTTTCCCCTTTAATACAGTAGGAGACAATTTCTAAAGACAGATCAAAAAATATGATCTTACTTTGGTCTCTCTTAGGCCTAAGGCTACCTTCAGCCTCATTTACCTCAACTCCCAAATCTGGAAAAGGATTGGCAGGTAGAACATTTACTTGACTTGGAACTTTCTTTAAAGCAAAAGAAGCATTTACTGTATCTAGAGAAAAGGCCTCAAAAGCAGAGAGGCAGATTTCATTTAAGAGGGTCTACATTCTGCCATTTATAAACTTAATTCCACTGCAACAGATATGGTAGAAACTGCTTTTGCCTTCTGTCCCCTCTTCCTTTAAACTGGATATTTCAAGCAAACAAAAATGAAAAAATATGTTTGTTGCAAAAAGATGCTAATAAGCTCAAACCAACACAGAAGGAAGCTGGATGTGAACACAGACTTATCTCACTGTCACTACCTGCTACTGAAACTCATACACATCAAAGGCTGTTGTCTTCAGTATAGAAGCAAGAGAAAGTACAAAACTGCATACATCATCCTGAACAGCTATTCAAAAAGCTCATAAGCTCAAAACACATGAAGCACTTGCAGACCAAGAGTGAGATCTATTTTGAAATACCTGCATAAAACTGCTGCTCATAAAGAAGGAACAGCAAGCAAACTTCTATAACCACATTTTCACAATGCTATCCTAACAGCAGGAAACAAAGCAGAGACCCAAACTAAAGTAACTGTTAACCCCATGCTGTCCATTTGAAACTTACTGATGAGTTGCAAAACCCACGCTAATCTGCAAAAGCACTGACAAAAATATCTCTTTTTAAACACAATTTCATATAAGTGTTCTGAGTTCAGTTGCACCACTTACTCATCAGTTCCAAGATTACTGAAGTCAGATCTGTACGCTACCAGATGACATAGCAGCAAAAAATTGATTTGTACCAGGAAAGGACATATAGTGGCATTTCAGTAGAATTATACAGAAAATAATAAACAGTTTTTAACACCTTCAAGTCAGCAGTGGGAAGAAATATGATATTTGATGTAAAAACGCTTGCTAGTAGAAATTTATCCTATGAATAATTTTGGAGCAAATAAGAGGCAACAGAGTAAAACTGTACCAAATGAACACTTTGTCTTATCTGGACATGTTATTTTTGATCTGACATTAGCAGCATCACAGTGAGAATTATTATTCCATCAAGATAATCTTAAGAATTTCACCAAAGAAAGGTAGATACATTTCAACAGCAATGCTCCATAAAAGACCTAGTGCCTGGCTTACTACTTCTGCAAGTTCATCTTCAAGCACATCAACATGAAAGCCAAATTTTACCTTCCTTTCAGAACTTGCACAACACTCAGGTAGGAAAAAAAAAACAAAAACAAACCAAAAAACAACAAACAACACACCAAACAACAAAACACACTGCACACACAAAAATACAAACAAAAAACAACTCCCCTATACTTGCTCTGAATTGATCTTATGCCCAACGCCAAAAAAACAAAGAAGGAAAGAAATCCATAACTCTTTCAAGTGCTAGGAATAAATGACCACAACTTGAGTTAAGCAAAGCCAAAGTACACAAACTCCTCATGGAATAAAAAGAATTATACTTGAGGATTTATACCAATGTGACAAGCGCTATAACATACATAGAACAAAATAAGCCTTTCACCAGCTATTTTCAGTGAGTTGTGACATTGTAAACCAGTACGAATTGTACAAACAGATGAGACTTCAGGACAAATTACCTTTGAACATAACCAAGGAAGGGAAAAATTAAAGCTTAAAACGACAAGAAGAATAAAATACTAGCACTGCCGTGGATCTTGTTACCAAACCTGATAACAAGAAACAGTCAATGCCAAATCCATTTCAGAAAAGTATCCAGATTTCTTCTGCCACAACATCCAAGACAAATACTGATAGTATTAGATTTTTCTTCTAAAAGTATCCCTAGATCAATCATGATTTCACAGAAATTGATTCACTTTTCAAATTAATATACACTTCAGTGGATACACAATTTCATTTGAAAGCAAGTATTTAATTAAAGCATATTGAGTGTGGAACATGATTGCTTGAACATAGTCTGCTGAAAGGTATTTTTAAGAAAACATTCATACTTATCCACCAGCAAGCCCACAGGCAGGTAGAAAAACATGTATACTTCAGCTGTAACAGTAAGGTTACTGAACGTTACTACAGCAGAACGACCTTTTTCTCTATTCTGTAGCTTTACTGTTTGCCTATGAAGCCATCCTGCTTTATACAACCTTCTGAAAAGAGCAAAGGAAAAGTAATTTTCCTTACAATACCACTATGTTAGGACAAAATCTGATAATACATTGAAGATGTTTTTAAAGTACTACTACTTTAAATTCAGGCCCTGAATAAAATAAAGCCCACTTGGAAGTCAAGAACCAATGCTTCTTAAGAATACAAAGCTGTATAAAGCCTTAACAGAGATGACATTTTTCACTTTTATGCTACAGTGCTATGCTGGCTATTACGAATCATTACTTGAAGGCAAAACATTCAACACAGTAATCAATGGGGTGTAAGAATACTGAAATGTTAGTTCCATTCTGACATTAAACTGAGACACACACAGAGTGTGATCTATCTAGTATAATTAATCTTCAAAAAGAGAAGAACAAGAAAAAACCCAGACACTAAGAATTCACTGTCCATCTTGATCTGTATGGTTTATTACCAACATTGTAACTTTGTCTTGTCTTCTTATTACGTACTGAATTTTGCCAGACATATTTCTACTTCTCATGTCAATAAAAAGGCTTCAGTGATGTTTTTTCTGGTTGTTGTGCACATGGGCCTACTGGATACTAATACCACAGTGCCACCTTTTAAGCACTGGCTGATACAGCACAGAAGTCGCTAACCAACTACCCACCTCATAAATAATAAGAGATACTCAGAATGAATACAAAGTACCACAGAACCATCTACACTATCAGGTCAGACTTACATGTTTGTCTGAAACTGGAGACACAAATTTCCACAGGTATTACTAGCATATTCACAATTTGAAAGCCTTTCAAAGGACAGCTTCAACTGACACTTTAAGATCTGGCAGAATACAAGAAGCTACTCTAGAAACATTTTCAATCAACACCTCCAACATTTGCATATGAGTCTAAACAAGTATTTCAAAAATCTCATCTTGCCATTTAGAAAGAATGTTTAACATATGTGAACTGGAACCATGACATCACCACACAGTCAATCTCAACAAAATGATTCTTGGTCTTTCACAATATAGTTAATATTGCCCTTCAGACATTTAGTCTGAAGTCAAGATATTTTAGTCTGCCATGTCCATACAGAAATAACAGTCTACCGAAAATTTACATTATATAGGTAGCTCCAACTTGCAAAAATAAAAAAAAAAAGATAACACCAGAAAAGTTCGGTGGCGATTTGAAAGCAATACCCTAATATCAGATTACTGCACTAGGCAATACCACCAATTTCCAGTTTAGCTTTGTTTTTCTGTTTGAGTAAAGACAGTAACAGGGACAGGAAAAAATGTTGCAAAACCACAAGTCACAGATATTTCTACCTCGTAACTTGAAACACTTGTAGTCAAAAGCAGTCCAAAAGATGCTTACGAAAAAGTTGGAGGTTTTGTATAAATTGTCTCTTCATTTCACTCTCCATTTGTCACCTGCCTTTTAAATGTACCATGTAATGAAGTTAACTCTTTCACTGCAAACACCTTTACTTACATTTATGTGTGCACGCATAGATACATACACACCAGGCACTGCACCTTCTTCAGCTCACAGCAGCTGAAAGAAGATCATAATACAGACACCCCCAGAACAAAAGGTATCGCACCATACTAAGCATAACTGATAGACTTAACATTATCCAAAATTTACTAGATTTGATCATTTACTCAATGTTTGGATCATCAGTAAAATATATTTGCTGTCAAAGAAGTAAATCAAAGGATTTTGCTTGTATTGTTAGTTATGTTGCTAAAACATTGCAGTTGTAGAAACTCCACTTGAAGACAGTTCTTAGAAAAATAACTCAAGAAAACTTATTAAGTTTCATATTTATTACGTACTGCAGTACAAAAAGAAACATATAACTCTAATCCTAACCAAGAATACTCATGCAGGTCATACTTTGAGGTTATTCACACTGTTTAAAAATACATACAAAATTAATCATCACAGGTTTAAAGGCAAGAGGAAGAATCTAAAGACCAGTGCAACCAAAACCTGAACTTCATTTAATCACAATTTTTGAGAGGAGACAGAAAGGGAAAAGCTATTACCAGAAAACCTTTAGAAACACACTAATGTATTCTCTTGGACAACTTCAAAGGAATCCTGTTTACCATTACTCCTCTGCAACTCAGTGGACAGATGTCAGCACAGACATATCATCAAATTTGGGTGGAAAAGACACGTTTTCACAACACCTATTCAACTTATCTTGTCTTCCTCAACATGACAACTAATGGAAGGAAAAAGGACCCTCAATGACATCTGGGAAACAATAAGAAAGAATGGATACAGATCTCACAATACCCTCTTTACTATTATCTGCAATCACTTATAGTAAAGGTTATGAACCAAGCCAGATAAAAATACATCATAGAAGTATAGTTTCACAAGAAGCATCCAACCCAACCAAAAGATTTAAGATTAAAGGCAGACTTAAATGCTGATTTTATTGTTCTTTACTAATATGTGTAAAATTTGATATGTTAGTAATTTTATGGATTAACTGAGACAGTCTATATATACACCCATACAGGCTGTTATGGCATTCTTCAGATTGCTGCTATCAACTGACACTATTCACAAGACAGGACAAAGGGCAGGCCTTAACAAATGTTGTGAAATACTTTATTTTTAAGAATCCTGTTCCTCTCTCACTAGTAAGAGGAAATGAATTTAACATTTCTTCTTTTTTACATGAAATATGTTAACTGAAAATATACTTGAAAAGGGGCAAAATAAAAGTATTGCTTTTCTCACACATCTGGAAAACAAAATTAAAGCTATCAGGAAACACACTGACCTCTGACAATGCAGACTTTAACTGTATGTTTTAAAGAGTCTTTTTATACTAATTCCTCTGAAAAAAGAACTGGTCAAGTGGACCTGTTACAGAACATAAGCCTATAAACAATTAGTACTCAATTTTGTAACAGTGAACACCAGCACTAAAAATAACAGACACTTATCAATACATCAGCAGGAGGGGTCGGCCTATCCACCCTCAGTATTTATTTAGAACAGAAGAGGGGAAAACAAAAGCTACTGTAAAACATCAAGCTGAAAAATCTTGAAATGTAGTTATTATAACAGCAATCATAAAAGCATAACAAATAGCTGTCTTAGTAGCCAATTTCTTTAGTTAATTTTTACTGTATTCATCAGTTATAAAAGATATTAACAGACTACTAATATCATCTTCAAATTAGTTTCCACCAAAACCTTCAAAGACAGTTTTATAGTGTCTTGTTTTAAGTTTTTCCATTACTTCCCAGTGTGGAATACCTGGGCCATTCCATTTTTTTTGGTGACAGGGATTCTCTGCCAAACTCCAAGGTATAGTTACTCTCAAACAATCTAAGCAACTGCCTTTCCTCTCCTTGTTTTCTCCTTGCTAAAGCAAGGGAAAGAATAGCCAATATTACGTTACAAGTCATGTTTGAATGAGAGGAAAACAAACCAACTGCATAGTCAAATGTTAACACTGGAATAGTATCAAACCATACATAAGAGCAGCAACCTTCCACCAAACACACCTATATTAAAAAACAAACCAAAAGAAACCCAAATCTATTCCTCCCAACAGCCAATATAAATAACTGATAATATGTCAAACCTGACCTGAAGACAAGACTCTGGAATGAGCATAACTGAGGCCTTGCTACCTTTGGGGGCCTTCTATATCCAGAGCCAAACCACAACAGCAGCATCATCATACTGCAGTCAACATTTCAAAGAGGCAGTGGCAGCTCTTTTACCTGTGATTTTTTTTTAATTAATTAACACAGCTAGAGCAGCATCTGTGGCCCAGCAGACACCACAGCCCCTGCTAAGTGGACACCCGCACAGGATCCCCGGGCCAGTCAGCCAGCCACCCTCTCCAAAGGGCTCCAAAAACAAAGACCAAAGTTTTCTCTGTTCAGTGCGTGGGAGTGCGGCAGCAAAACAAGAGCCAGGATCAACACGAACACCCTCCCATCACCACACCCCTGCCCCCGCACACCCCGCGGAACCCCCGACCCCGCTGAGGTCCTCTCCCCCGGGACAGTCTGCTCCCCCCACCCCGGACCGACAACGGGGAACCGCCAACTCCTGCCCGCTCCCCCCATGCGGGGGGGCAGGGCTCAGCCCACCGCCCGGCGGAACCGAGGGGGACCACGGGGGAGGGGGGGAACGACGGGGGTGTCACCCCCCACTCCGTCCCGAGCCTCCCTCCATGACGGGGCGCCCCCATCTGCGGGCAGCCCAAAATTCAGCCTCAACATATCTCCCTCTGCCCGCCCCCCGCCCCGGGGCCTGCTCCCCTCACCGTGCTGCGCTGAGGGCTCGGCTCCGGCGGCGGCTGCATGCCCGCCCGCCCGCCCGTCCGGCCAGCCCCTCGGCTCTGCCCGGGGCCTCCGGGACGGCGACCGTTGGAGGGGGGCAGCACGCGAGTAGCCCCGCGCGGGCCCCCCCCGCTCCTCCTGGGCGCTAGCCGGCGGGGGGAGAGGTGCGTGCCCCCCCCCGGTGAGGGCGCGCGGAGCGGGGTACGGGGGGAGGGGGGGCCTCTCCGGACGGCACCGGGGTCTCCGCGACTGGGGGGGAGGGGGGGAGAGGGGGAGGGGGAGCCCCGGAGCGCGGCGCGCGGCCGGGAAGCGCTTCCGGGATAGGCGGGCTAGCGCCGCACGCTCAGTGCGGAGCGCTGAGGCCGCCGGGCGCGCGGCGAGGGGCGGGGCCCGGCCTGCGCCGACCAGGTTTCGACATGGCGCGGCCCGCGCGCGCCGGCTGCCCCCCCCCCCACCCTCGCGAGACTTGGCGTGCGCGGGGCGGGGGTTTGAACGCGCGCGGTAACTAACGGCAGCGGGGGGAGGTGATGCCGGCGGTTCGGGGCGGTTGGTGTGGAGGGGGTGCTTGGCCGTGAGAACCCCTTGTATTCCCAACCTTCCGTCTTCATAGTGCGAGTTTTTCCTCAGCTCGTTTAAAGTCTTCCCGGAGCCGGTTGCGACTCGCGGGAGGCCGCCGGCCCTGGGCGCCGGGGTTGGTGAGGGGGCGGGCAGCCGGGTGTTACGCACGAACGGCGGAGCGGAGCGGAGGGGAGGGGAGGGGAGGAGGAGTGTGGGCAGCAGCCGCCCCCGCAGCAGTGACCGCGGCTGGGCTGCAGCGCTGGCTTCACTGCGGGAGGGAGGGCGTGGGAGTACCGGGCGGGCACCCGAGGTCTGAGAGACAGAGACAGCGGGTGGGAGGCAGGGTGCTTGTGTAAGGGCTTCCCCTGTGACAGAAACCTCTTTCTGAGCGTGGTTGGACGGTTATCGAAAATACTGACGGCAAGAACGAGGTGTGTGGACACAGTCTACAGCACAGTTATTAACTCGTGTAGCATGGCATAGCTTAATAGCTATGCATAAGAATGCCCGTGCGGTCTGCTCTTGCCCTAACCTCTCATCGTCCTGTGCCATTCCCAGTATTGTTTTTGTGTCCCTCTGCTGGCACTTCAGGCGGTGGTGATGATAGAGATAGATCCAACTTGGACTTTTCAATGGCATCAACCGAGGCTGAAATCTTCCTGTTGAAGCAGAGCCTTGTAGGTGGTTTAGTGGGCGTACATTGGTTTTTCATCCACAGACTGAGCCTTAGTTTGAGATTACATTCTTCTGTTTGCCAGTGTAAGCTGATCTAAAGCATCTCCTCCCTAATGATACAAGACCATGATTTGTGTTTCTTGGGGTTTTTTTTGTGTGTTCAAGTATTTTTGTTTAGCTAGCATCGGTCTTATGTAGATCTTTTATCTTCTTATCACGGCCCAGCAGAGCCAGAGAAACACTATTGTACTGGAATTAATAAGAGCAGATGCAGAGTTCCTGTAATCACCTTCTGTCTCTCTCTGCTAGAGACCTGGGAAGTACAGGATGAAGGGTGGGGACATATGTATCTTGTATTGTCATTACTGACTCTCCACGTCATTTTCCGTACGTGAAGGCCTTGGCTCCTGTATCAGAGGTTGCATGAAGTTAATTAAGGAATTCCTGTATTCTAATCCCTGCATTGAAAACAAGCCCAGCCTGACTAGCATTTCTGGAGAGGCAAGATGCAAAACCAGAAGTAAACAGGATCTTGGTGCAACAATACTGTTGTCTAACAGAGACTGATTCTTATCCTATGATTGGAATTTATATAATGATGCTGAAGCGCACATTCCTCAGCAAAAATCCATAACTGCCAAATATAAAGGTGTGCTTTTGGACCCAAGGAGTAGTTCTAGTATCTCTGTGTAGTCTTTCACTTTCTGAATATGTAAAAAATAGCCCTTTGTTAGAGCTGTTGATCCTTATACACATAAGAGTCTCTGTGCCCTGGATTACACTTACTGGCCCTGGCTTGTTCAGTATTTTTTGCATTGTCCAGCTACTCTCTTAATTCATCCTGTCATTTGTTGCTTCCTGATCTTTCAAGTCAGCATCCGATTCAAGCCATTGCTCCACTGTTTCTCAATGTCTCTCTGTAAACTCCCCATACTACGGCTCCCTCGTGACTTGGCTAACCAATGCAGTATCATATAAGTGAGCTCCATGGATCAATTTCAGTTCAGCAGAAACCAATCCTTTATTTTTGTTTTGAAATGATGCTTTTCCTCTGCAATCCTCTCCAGTGGACTGTAATAGAAGACTATCATCTAGCAATTGCTTGATTTATCTGCACTCATCCCACTTTCAAAGCAGGACTGTTCCAATGGTATTTTTCATCTACCCTTAGCTAGTCATAGATTAGAGAGCAGGGTTGTGCTACCGGCAAATTAATCAGTCTTGAAACTTCACAATTAATCATAGCAAAGCCAGTGCTCTGCTCAAGAATTTAGGAAAAAAAAATCCTTATGGGTAATAGGTGCCTCATTACCACAGAAATCAAAGATTATATATGTTTTAACTTTGCTGAACACATCTCTGAAAGGAGTTCATTTTAATGCTGATCCAGTTGTTTCATCTTGTCCATATGACAACTACAACAATTGATTATACAGAAAAGTAATATTAGGAAAGTATTTAATGTATTTTTAGCTGCTTCTAATGGGATTTAGCCGCTGGAAACAAGGAGAGCTGGCACTGAGTAATCAGGGCAGTTCTTAGACAGCTGTGTGAGAACCAGTGTATCAGACAGGGCTCTGACATACTCCACCATTTTTTTCTGTATTTTAAAAAATGCTATATATGCAATGAAAAATTTGAAGACTAGACCTCAATACTTACAGCTCAGATGGTAACTCAATGTAGAATGGAATTCATTGTTAAATCCAGTTCTGTAATAACTTCTAGATGTAAATACCCCTGGGTTTTATGCAATTTTTTAAAAATTTAATGCTTATGGCAGTTATTACTATGCGTCTTTGAAAGGCCTCATGTTGGAATTTGAATTCCATGCTACATTGATTTTTAAGCAGAACAAAAAAAAAGCAGTTACTTATGCTCCCTTTTTCTCTATATGAACAGCAGTCTAAGGGACCCATTTTCCTATTTTGGAAGAAAGCAATTTTCTGCATGTTTGTGTCTAAGAATTTCAGCAAGAAAAGATAAAATGACCCTCTAGCATTCCCTGTGTTTTCTGTCTCAATAGTTCCTGTACTGAGTTAGTTCCATTTACAAATCAAAAGTGTAATCTTTCAATGTAGATGCTGTAAACCAAGTCTTGAATCTAAAAAGTCAAACTGAGTTCTTTCTTCCAGTTACACAGTGGTCAGTAATGTGTGTTTTGTCACTGAAATATGCCTAATGGTTTTGTTTGACACTGTGTAATGCAGAATACAGTATTAATCCATTTGTCATAGCTTAGATACAAAAAGAAATAACCTTTTCTGGTCTTTGTGTACTTGAAGTATTTAATATCATTACAAAAAAGCCAGGAAATGTGTGCCTAGAGTAAGGAGGTACCATTTATTCATATCATTTTCCATATGAAAGGAAATTATCTTGGGATGAAGTCTAAGCAGAGTAATCTGTAAGCCTGTGGTAATACCTTGTGTTAGAGTCAGATCCTGCTGACCCCTCTGCTAATTTATTTGTGTTCAAGAAATTGCAGAGTTTAAGGTCAAAGCAGAGTTAATTAGGTGGAAGCCTATAGAACCAGCGCTCACAATGAAGGATATCCTTTCTATAACAATTTTTATTCTTCCTACAGAATTGAATAGAAAATTTTAGTCCTGATTTGTCAGTTTAAACTTTCCCAACTGTCTAGTTGTTCTTTAATAAACCCCATGTCATTTGTTTATAAGACCACCTCACTTCTCTGTCCTTCATCACATTTTAAGGAATGCATCCTTGGCTTTCCTTCAGCTTGAAGGTGAATTTAATGCCCTAAAAACAATTTTGTCTACTAGATTCCAAATTTAGTCAAAACTTTTTGGGACCTATATGTCACTCTTTGTACTTGTCCTTTTGCATTAAAGCTGTTTTGACTCTACTAGGTACCCTGGTTATTTTTCTGTTTCAAATTGGTGTCAGGCATGTGACCCTGAGAGAACAGTATAAAATGTTTATTGTTTTAGCAGGGATCATGGATCAAGAAATTGAATTCAAAGTGAAGAAGTCTTGGACCTTAGGAGTAAACACAATAAACTAAAGCTGAGAAGTCAAAACAAACCTCTGAGAAAGTGAAAAAGATTCCTAAGAGCACTCAAGAATATTACTATCTTAAGGTGGAATCTTTTCCACCTTATGAAGTGCAGATCTAAGTAACTGTCACTTGTTATACCTTCTAAAGGGCCACCTAGGACAGTTTGGGGTACCTCTTGGGGTATGTATAAATGTGCCTACTTGTCCAGTAAATGAGAAGGCATTGTCCCTCACTATTTTCCGTGTCTGGTGTTCTCCACTTCAAACATACAACACTACAGTCACATCGCACCAGGAAGTTTTCAAAGCGTGCCTTTGTGTTCTCAGGTTCTGTGAGTGAGTCTAGCAAGAGGGTATGTAGCTCTGCTGCTTTGGGGGGAATGGTCTTTTGACACAGAGTACAACTCAGACACCGGTAAGATCAGTAGAGCTAGTGCCAGCGTGCACCTTTAAGTTGGCTTTCACTTTCCTCGAACAAAAGCTACAGAGCAGTCCCCATTTTTTCTCTGGAATTTCCATAATTAATTTGCTGCTTTACAGATTTCTAGCCTGTGACTTGGAAGAATTATTAACAGATACCACAGAAATACAGGTTTTCCATAAACACACTTAAAACTCAGGAAAATGTCAAGTGTTCCTTTGCAGAGTCTTCCTATCTGCTGCAGTCCTGGCATAGTCATTGGTCACTAGAGCTACTTGGTGCTGAAAGATGGATGAATCAAATCAGTAATTACATACAAAGTAAGTGTCATGGCAAAAGTGTTTCCTGAGTGTTTGACTGGGATATGTAGTGTGAGGGAAGTGAAATGATATGGTTGCATGCATGCTATTATGAACATGCATTTTTGTTGTTAGGGTTCAAAGGCTTTAGTAAGACAGTTCAAAGATGATTTGAGATTTTTTCCTGAGGTGACACTAAGACTGTATTTATCTTTTGAATGAGATACATAATTGATTCCTTTGGGGGTATTTTTCATTACAACTAACTTTGCTGCTCTGGTCAATTCCAGTTTCTAAATACCTAGAGTTTTCCTGGGGTAGCAGGAATTCAAATAAATCATGTTATTTGCTCCTTCTGTGCCAGGGCTATTGTATGGAACTACTGTATTCTGTAAAATTAGCTGTACTTCTTTATCTTGGGTGTGGCTGTACTTCCGTAGTGGATACAATGACTGTGGTCTAAGTCTGTTTTACCATTAATGACCTACACATGTTATGTAGATATACCTAGATTGGTGAGTATGTGATTTGTAAAATTTTTGGTAAAGGGTTTTGAAATTCTTAGGGATAAAACACATACATTTGTAAATTTTCATGAGAGAAGATCACATGTGCTTTTCTTAGGATGATTTGATGGTTTGTGGTCCATTCGAGATAAGGGTAAAGTTTTTGCCACAATTCCTGTGATCAGATCTAACATTATCAAGGTGGTTATTTCCATTTCTCAGATTTTTTGCCAAGGTGTGACATTTGAAAGGGAGATAGTACTTTTGAATTATACTGACTGCTTGTCTAAAGTCATCATCACATACTGTCAGTGGCCCAGTCATTGCTCAGTGCAAGTTTATCCTGTGAACAGGAATATGAGCAGATAGCAGATTACTGTATCACATCAGATATGGTTGCTAGTAACAGCAGTCAGAATGATTGAGTCAGAAAAAACAATCTGTATAAATGAAATACACATCCTTATGGGGATGCATAAGAGTTCTGTGCAATATACAAAAAGCATACTGCCTGAGAATCAAATGTTTCTTGCATTCTTCCTTGCTTTCCTACTTGTATCTGTTGGTCAACAGAGACATAAAGGGTGTTAGAGCTGTGTGTTTTCTTCCAGAGAGGAGGAGCAGTGTGTTTTGACTGTGATGCAAATACTTCTGATATCTCTTATTGTATTGCTGGTACAATAAACTAGTATAATAAAAAAATATTTTCAAACGAAGCTGTGTAATACTACAGAAAGTTGCAGCTGTGCTGCAGGATATGAAATAAAACCAAATACTTACATGAGGTTTAGGTGGTTTCCTACTCATTAACTAAAATAGAACATATCTCATTCTGTGATTTTTTGGATTGTATTTTACAGCCTGATATGGGATGTTTAGTTTCAGCCCTACTGAAATATTTTGGGACAGCAGTAGGACTGCTTTAGTAGGGCATAAGGTGTGCAGAAAACACTGTTAGCATTCAGTGCATTGAGGCAGCACTTTCAATATCTTAACACAGTAAATGATGGGGCATAACCAAACCAAGTGTCATCTATCCAGCATGCAATTTAACAGTCACAAAAACATAGCACTATAGGTTTTAGTGAGAGCTCACAACTTCATATATATCTATATGCAGGATTTTCTGCAGGTTTGTACAGTCAGTGATGGAGTGCATGCTGCTGAGTCTCTATTGCTTCTGTTGCTGGTTGTAGCTAACAAAAGTTAATGTGAGTAACGCCTGCATGTATTGCTAGGTAATATCAGAGGATTTTGTCTCAAGTCACTGGGCAAAGCATATTACTTCTTAGACCCTGAAAAGGAAACTTTAAGGTAGACTCCCATAATTAAATATTTTAGAAGGTCTTGATCATTGATTTTTCCAGTTTATATCTTGCTAGTACTGCGTAACACCTTACAGCCAGAGTAGAATGATAGAATCATAGAATAGTTTGGGTTGGAAGGGACCTTCAAGGGTCATCTAGTCCAACCCCCTGCAATGAGCAGGGACATCTTCAACTAGATCAGGTTGCTCAGAGCCCCATCCAGCCTGGCCTGGAATGTCTCCAGGCACTTCTCTGGGCAACCTGTTCCAGTGTTTCACCACCCTTATTGTAAAATTTTCTTCCTCATGTCTAGTATGCTCCTCCCCTCCTTTCGTTTAAAACTATTACCCCTTGTCCTGTTGTAACAGGCACTGCTAAAAAGTCTGTTCCCATCTTTCTTATGGGCTGTTTTTAAGTACTGAAAGGCTACAATAAGGGCTTCCTGGAGCCTTCTCCAGGCTGAAGAACCCCAGCTCTCTCAGTCTGTCCTCATAGCAGAGGTGTTCCAGCCCTCTGAACATTTTGTGGCCTCCTCTGGCCCCTCTCCAACAGGTCAATGTGTTTCCTGTGCTGAGGGCTCCAGAGCTGGATGCAGGACTCCAGGTGGGGTCTCACCAGAGTGGAGTAGAGGGGCAGAATCACCTCCCTCGACCTGCTGGCCATACTGCTTTTGATGCAGCCCAAGGATACAATTGGCCTGGGCTGCAAGTGCACGTTGCCAGCTGATGTCTAGTCATTCATCCACCAGTACCCCCAAGTCCTTCTCAGCAGGGCTGCTCTCAATCCCTTCATCCCTCAGCTTGTATTGATACCGAGAAAGTAGTTCTGTAAGTCAGCAGCACTATGTGTATGCAAAAGGTAGAGTTCATAAAGAACACTGGTAGTTCAGGGGAAGTTGAGGCTAAGATGTTTTTTAAATCCCAGCTTGTGCTGCAAACTTGAACTCTGCAGACATCTATGACTCTGTTCTCTATTCCAATCTCTCATGTCAGGACAATAATTGGTAAAGTACTGAACTTCCAGCACCCTGTGACATCTGTGAATATTGTAAGGTCTAATGATAATCTAAGGTCAGAGCACAGGACAGTGTTGGTGGTTCTGGAGGACTCTGCACAATATGACCTCTGTGTCTGTAATTCTCTGTCCTTCTGCAGCCTTCTATTTGTGAAAGTCTTGCCAGGCCATACATAGTGTTTGAATTATAAGTAAGTTTGCTTGCTGAGTTGCACTGATTTCCAAATGGGACTTCTTTCATCTCCAACTAGCTGAAATGCATTGTCCATTCTCTCTGCCTGGTGCTGTGGTCAATAATATCAGGTGCTTCCAACACTTCCAATGTGGTTTACCCCGACTGAAGTGAAATACCAAGACAGCAGATGCAAAAAGTGATCTTCCCTTCTTACATCTGTCTCTCTGCTGAGGTCCTTCTGCTAGCTGCTACATATTCCTCAGTAATAACTTCAAAGCAATTAATGAATTAAGCCACACAGCAACAACCATCTATGATTCTTTTTTGATCCACAGACCAGATCCACTGGTTGGTTAGGAAAAGCTAGTTACAGGACCTAATATAAACCATATGAAAACTAGAAACAAGCACTGCTGTCACCAAGTGGAATTAGATTAACATTGAATAAGACCATTTTTGGGAAATTCCAAATGGTCTATGGAAAAATCTTTTCACTGAGGCACTCATAATAAAGATTCAACTCCTTCCTCTCCCTTTAAAAACTGCTCAATGTGGTGCACCATTTTTCTCCTTAAAGAAGTAGATTATCTGAAGACAAGGAAGAACTTATTGCTACTGGTTTTGTATGGAAGGCTTAAATTTTATAGAATTGGGCAACTATTCTAAAATGAATAGCTTACATATGTTTGTTCTGTACTAGTCAAGCCTGTCACAGTCCAGCCTTCTATATTTGTCTCTACACAGGTTAGGAGAGCATGGAAACAAATTCTGATTAACCTCTCAGGTACTGCAGGAGTAAGGGCAAGCAAAAGAAAGGAAAGAGAAATGTAGCAATTTCCTTCAGGACAGTAGTTTGAAAGCTGAGCAAATATCACACAGGGGATGGAAAAAAAAAAGCACGAAACAGCGATGAATGCTGAGTGTCAGAGAGACGTAACTCAGGGAACTAGTACCTTTTAAATAACCCTTTAATCTGACATGCAGTTCTACACTGGAAAAATGGAATGTCCTTTCCAAGTAATGTATTTTCCTTTGTGTCAAAGTCTGTGCCAACACAATAGTAAACACAGTGAATGCAATTTCAAAAGAACAAAAATGTTCATTGTTACATTGAAATTAATGGAGAAGAGAAAGCGAATACTCTGTATTTCAGAGAAATGATATCAGGGAACTAGGTGAAGCAGTAAACAAATTAGAGTACATATTTCACTTTTCATTAATTACACTGTCACTAAAAATAATGGTATTTTCAACCTCTTCCTGGAATTGTTTTCTTAACACACACTTTGTATGTAAAATGAGGTAGCTACTCATGTCCAAACACAGACATCTGTGTATTTTTAACTTACATTGCCACAAGGGAGCCACATGATCCTTTCTTGCAATAAAACGCAAAAACATGTTCTTGACATTGGTTACATTTTTCACATTATACCGTGGCTGATGGAACTGCTATTGAAGACTGTACTTTAAATGATCTGCAGGTATGGAAAGTTACTTTTCTTGTCTACCTTGTCCCCAAGAAAACATTTTGTTTCAGAGTCCACACATACCTTTGAAAATGTAACTTAGCAGTATAGTAGCTGGAATTATGTTATTCATCCTTGGAAAGAGGGACCGCACTCCAAAACTGTCACCCAGAGTTATCAGGCTGTATTGCATCTGTTTTCACTTGAAAGCCATTCACTTTTACAGTAATTAGAAAGTACAGTGAAGTTTAAAGAAATAACTGCTTTTTAAAATTACCTTTCAAACCTCACTCACAGAGGGTCTGCTACTTGTTAACATTCAAGTCAAGGAGAAATTATTTGAGCTTATTTTGGCACCGAAGCTAATCCTATGGGATGGTTTGCATGGGAAGGCAACCAGCTTCAAAGCATAGACAAACTCCACTGGTGTCCCCAGAATGGAAGGTTTTCAGGATTCATGGTCCCACGCTTTCCTTAGCAATGCCATAAATCTTTTGGGACCCATCAGCATAGGGGAGACTGACTTTTACGTCTTCTGTTTTCGATCTCATTGCAGTCTTTCAGCCAGAAGGTGGGTCTGCCAAAGTGTCCGTAGAAAGAGATGCTATAGTTCCACGAGTGAGTGTGCACTATTGAATTCTGTCAGACCTGCAGCTTCACTCAGACAAAAATGTTACTGAAGTCAATAAGCTTACAAGGACTTGTAAAAGCTGTGAGATTTGTTGTTTTGTTTAAGGATGAGGCAGATTTTATGGCAATAATTAAATGGGACCAGTATTTATTTTTTTTACTTTTTTTCGAGTTACTAGAGGGAAAAATATATGGTGTACAGAATGTAACTCTTAAACCTATCACAGCTGGTTTTATTTTTAGATTTTTAAGGAGTACGCTTAAAAAACCTAATATAGGTGAAAGTTTTCCTCCTGGGTTGGTGTACATAGGCTCAGACCCTTAACATCTGAGAAGGAAATCAAGAGAAAGAGGTACTTAGTAGAAAGATAATTAATTAAGCAGGCATGTCTTTCTTCTTATATTTTTTTTTTTAATCTAGTCTTTCTCTTCTGTGAGTTATGACAATGCGCAAATTTTAATTTCTGTGTGGTTCTCAGTTGTTAATGACAGGATCCCAGACTTCTGAAAAACCCGTACTGTCAATCTATATTTCCATCTCGGTCCTCTCAATTGTGAGTGTAAGCTGAGAATATTATCTAGATTTTACTACAGCAGGCTAATACCTCTGAAACCAAGTGACCACTCAGAATCTCTTACAAAAGCAATACACTCATTAAAGATTGTAAATAGACCCAAACAGGGCTTGCTTTCCAAGTCAAGGTTACTAGAGGCCAAGTTGTTTGAAGTTTGATTCCGTGTAGCCTAAGAACAGGAAAAGTCTATAATTAGGTCTGTTTACATCACTGTCCTTCTGCCATCATGCATGAGGTATGATGACTTGGACTCCTAAACGAAATGAATTCTTTGTCAACTCAATTTAGGTGTTTAGAAGGTGAGCTTTGTAATTAAAATTGAAATGATAGTTCCAGTCTAATATCTTTTATATATATATATATATACATATATACATATATATGTGTATATATATATATACATATATGTGTATATATGTATATATATATATAAAACTTTCTCCAAACTCTTGGGTTTTGCCTGAATTATGTCTTTATCTGTCTCGTCTTTGGTCATTTATGTTTTCTATGTCACACTACTGCCATGGTTTGGAAATCCCCACTCCTGTGCAAACTGTCATTCCTGCACAGTTCTTTCTGCTGTCTTTGAGGCACTAATGTCTTGTTTTGTTAGATCCCAACTTGTGTTTGTTCTGCAACTATTTCTAAGTTAAATATAATGGCTCGTTAACATTGATGTGTACGAACTGTGGAAGTGTCCCTACACTGACATGTAAGCACTTGTTACCTTGTACTACATCTCATAATTTGTAGCGGTGAAGAGAAGGGTCAAAGTGTGTGTAGGGGACACTCTGGGCTGGAATAGTAGCATTTCATAGCCATTTAACACTAGCAAAAACAACTACACAGGGTGTTTTTTATTTTAACATCATGAAACCTGCCTTGGTTACGTCTTTGCATCTTCAGGGACACCAGAGTATTCTTAATACATGTCACCAAGTCCTGAATTTGGTCTAGAAATTGTGAGGCAAATTAATTTTCTTTTTACATGCAATTTTACCAGTACAGTTAAAAAGTAGCTACGTTGAGACATTTGCTCTCCAAGAGACAGAACACCTTTGTTTTGCTCTCCAAGTGTTGATAGGAACACGCAATTTAGCTCAAATAATGCGATTGCCCCCTGAAAAATAAACAGCAGAAACATAGTTCCTAACAGATCTCCTGTTCGTTCATCCTCCCCAAAGTATTTTAAGTTGATAGTTAACACTGGGTAATTAGAAGCATCTTTAGCCTCTGTAATTGTACAGCCTATAATTTTTCATAGTAATGTGATTCATTTTGTCTGAAGTTGTTCAACACATATCTTTGTAACAATTTAATTTGCATGCCTGGTTGCTACCACCTTCGCTCAGTTGCTTTCATTTTGTGAGATGCTCAATTAGTCACGAGGCTAAACAGACAAATTCAGGCAGATTCACAGCTTTACTTGAGTACCCTTTGCTCACTTAAATCCTTTATAGGACTTAGAAAACACACTATCCTTAGGGCTAAACCTCCAGTGTAGCAACACAACCCTCAATTTATAGATAGCACAGCAAAGGGGAGCAATTCCATGGTCATTACTTCCTAGTGAAAGGAAGCAAGCATCCATGAAGGTGGAGGGATCTGTTAGCTGCTTGTGTCCTTTTCCACGACTTTACAAAAAGCACAGAATATTGACACTTCTGTTCTCCCCATCATGAGCATCTGTACATTCTCTGAAAAAAACCTGCCTCTCACTACCCATTGTAAGCCGTGGTAGTTTATTGCCAGGGTGCTGCATGAATCTAAAAGAGAGTGCAGGTTTGGCTCAGCAGAATTGACTTCTAAGTAATAAACAGCCATTGTATTCTAACGTGTTACACAAATAAAAACACAATTTGATAATTTTCATTGAAAAAAAAAAAGTTTTATAAGTAGGCCATTTAGAGATTAACACACTTTTTTTTTTCTGATAAAATTGTAAGGTGAACACAGACAAAAAATAGTTCATATGTTAACATACTTATATTGTTGCCGTGTTTGTGTTTTAACAGAAATACTCTTAGTAAGAACATCTTTCCTAAGTGAACATCAGCTTAGTTAACAATTCTAATTCAAATCATGTAGAAAGATGGACCATATTCTGTATTTAGCCTTGAATGAGGCTCTGGCAGATAATAAGGTGGGCAAAAGTAATTTTGTGCTGTGTCTGTGCTGTCTGAATTCTGGGCTTGATTAGGTCTGCTTGCTCCAGGCCACAAAGCTCCAGGATTTAAAATCATAACTGTATCAAATCCAGGGTCCATGTAAGAAAAAATAAAATTCAGCAGAGCTTGGCACTAATGTAAAACACTTTTGTGATGGGGTCAAAAATCACTTTTGGTTTTATTTTTGATAACTCATTGGGGTGAAATGTGTTGCCCAGAAGAGGAGAAAATGCTGTTCATGCATGGGAAAACAAAATTGTTTCGGCCATGACTCTCCAAAAATGTCTTCTACACTGTGCCAGTTTCTGGCATGTGAGATGATTCCCCATGTCTTTGATACTCACAAATAATTTCAGTAAACCTCCTTATTCTTCCTGGCTTTACTCATTTATTTTTTTTTGTCTCTGGATAGATCACAGTAGATAAATTCTGTGCCATTTCTTTGTCCAGTGGCCATTTTCTCTCTGCTTTAGGAAATCTGGAAATTGGGTTTTCTCTTCCATTAGATTGTGCAGCAAAGCAACTGAATCCTTAAGTATCATGATTATATATTTTCTAAGTTTCCCTGTCACATTAGTTCCTACACACGTTTCTTTCCTTGTTTTTTCTAGTCCACCATATCTGACTGACCAAAAACTAGAAGTATCAGTCAAGAAGCTGTTGAGGAGGATTGAGTCTGCCAAGAAACTAGGCAGACTTCCAGTGAAAAGGAAGAGGCTGAAATAGCAGCCTCCAATATATTGTGTGAGAGAGATCTCTCTCTCGGAGATTTTAAATGGTTTTTTGTTTGTCATCTCCAAGAGTCTCTTGGCAACCAGATTCCCTTGTTTTAATTTCTAACAGGTTATGACTATGCTGACAGAGATAAAGACTGGAGACATAATTAAAATGAAAATATAAGGTTCTTTTATAGTGTGTTTCGTCCACAAGAAAGGGGTCATGGACTGTAAGGCCTAAGGCTGCCTATGATGAGCTTTGCAAGAAATTTGTGGCGTGGACAAGAAGCAGGATGATTAGCAAAAAAGATACATTTAATTAACTGAAAAGTGCATTTTCCCAACCCAAGTTTTAGGGGTTTGCTAAATCAGAGGGCTGGGTTTGTATGAGGTCTGTGATGTAGGCAGAATTTAATGGAACTTTTTTACTGTCAAGTGCTGATAATACCTCTGATAGAGTCCCAAACCAAATTCAGAACATGTTTTGGTGCAGCATCACCCCCACCAAAATAAACCAGACTCCCAACACAACACGTCTGAACGGCATTGTGACTTGCAAATGCATGGCTGTCAGCAGATTTGAGTCAGATTTCCTTCTCAGTTACCCAGCTGAACTTAAGAGATTCATTGGCACTCTGGTATACAGGTGTCTGGACCTTTTCCTGCCGGCAGCCTCTCCTCATACCAGACGTGTGGTTGCCTCTTGCTGTAGGGAGACTTTAGGTCGTGGCTGTGTGGTGTTTCTTGGTGGCTGAATCTGCAGTGACCAGCTGACTCCAATTCTTTCGTTGATATCCTGGTCCACTGAGCGTGGCATCACATGCTCATGACAGATCTGGAACAGAGCTGGCTTCCCTGCTGTCATTAGCTTTGGTTCATCACGATGCTTCAGCAAACTGCCAAGCTCTCCAGTAGTAATGAGATAAATATAACCAACTGAAGTAACAACAGGGGTGTAAGCAGCAACTTTATCTTGCCATTTCAACTTTGCACTTGGGAAAAGGAATGACTGTTCTGAACAACTATCACAGCAGTTGCTGATATTAGCCTGAGCTTGTTGTTGTTGTCAATGTTTCCAAAGGAGACTTAAAATGTCCCAGTGGATTCACATTTTATATATGTTGGCTTGGAAATGGTTGGAACTTCCTTTTGGCATTACAAGGGATCAGCAGTAAAGAAGCCACATAAGCGAAATTCTCTCTTGTAATTGATGTAATTGATGTTTCAGACAGCCTGGGCCAAAGTATGCATTAAGTCCTTTCAGCACTAGAGGTTTTTTATTTCAGTGGAACAGCTTTCTCTTGTTTGTACTGGATTTATATTGATATAAATATACAAAGATACAGAATAAGGCTCCTGAAAGTGACCATCCAGGTACTTAGTGCTGCACTGTTATAAATTCAAAGTAATACCTACAAATCAAAATAATATATTTTGACAGGAAAATGCAATACCTAATAAGGAATGTATGTAGCCTTCAGCACCCACTGTGGTAACTGTCTGCTAGCAGTCACCTAACAGTTCACCTGTATGGATGAGACACTAAAGTAAAAAATTGCTGCAGTATACTGGGGACAGAGGTGCGGACCAACCAAAAAAATCTAGTTCTAACAAAACAATATGGGAAACAGGCGAGTGATGTAGGATAGATTCCAGTCTATCCTGCCATGGTACACCTGAAGCAACTCTACTGACTTCATTAGTGTAACTGAGAGCGGAGTATCTCCACTATGTCTTTTAGAGGCTGGCAGCCTTAGGACAGCATATTAGCCTTACTATGTGTGAGTAATACATCCGCAGCTTATATGTCAAATGAATCTGACTTTTTAACATACTTTAATGTACTCTGAAAGTGCAGTTGCAGATAGTCTCAGTGTTTCTTGTTATTCATCCAAGGATGACACCTTCTATGTTATGCTTGCTACCGTTGTGCATTAATCTACTTTGCAGTTTTATGTCAGATACCTTTCTGAAATCCAAGTAGATTATGTCCTTTAATCACTTTGCCCAGTCTGTGTTCCTTGTGATCTCATCTCTTATTAATATCTTTAGGATCTTGCCTACCACCAAGGTCAAACTGATCTACAATTTCCTAGCTCCACCCTGGGCCTTTTTAAAGACGGTTATGTTTGTGTAACTGTGATCCTTCAGTAGCTCCCTCCTTTTCAGAGGCTATGAAGAATATTTCACCTGGTGTGTATGCTTTTGAATTCTAAAGTTTTCTAGAAATCAGGAAAATGCTGTCTTGTTTCAGTTGCTTTAGTTTGCCCCAGTACATTAAAGTGTATGTCTGGACTCCTCACTGCTAGAATTGCTCCATGCCTGGTGTAATCTCATTGTCTTCTCACAAAGAAAGTAGCTCACTTCATGTTTCATTTATCTCCTGATAGCATAAATTTTCTAATCTTAAATCAAAAAGCCTTTTTTTTTTTTTTTTCACTTTTGTGAATCTAGTGAATTTTTTGCCATTGAAGTGTGGAAAGCATACAGTGTTGCTCAGATTTTGCTTTCACATGTGGAAATCCAAAATAATTCCTAAGAAAGCAGTAAAAACTTCTAGTAATCCTCTGAGATCAGAATCTTACCTATGTCTGGTTCTCATTGTATCCTGTCTTCTCTGTATACACCCTTCAGGTTAGAAAGAAGTTCCTTAGTGGCAGGACCATTTTATTTTGTAACCTGTACACCTCCAAGCACAAGCAAAATTAAAGAGAAATGACAGCACAGTAAAGCACAACATACAGATTGCAGGCTAAAGTTGGTCATGATGAAGAAAAGTCATCAGACAAATAATGTTTTAGTACATTCTCTAGGTATATGCTTAGTCCAGATCGACGTAATTAGATTTCCATGCATGAAAATTAACGGTAGGAAGTTAATTAAATATATAGCATCCCCACAAGTAGCTTGAACAGAAATGCAAATAGGCAAAAAGATGTATCAGCAGCAAAGACCATACCTGTCAAAATTAGAACTGATGCTTTTGGTTAGGCTTGACTACAATAATGAATCACAGAAAGAAATTTTGACCTTGTATTGTCAAGTGTGACATGAGAGTAAACAGGAGATTTCATTGGAAATTCTAATTAGGATTCTTTCTGGAGAACTTAAAATACATTAAAAATAAAGCATGAAAATTTACTTCAATGGTTTGACTAGCTGTATCTTTACTTGGTTTTGGTCTGGATTCTCTGAGAGAGATTGCCAGTTTGTTTTGTATACAAAGCAGGGCAGATAAGGGCATAGAACATGCCAGTTACATGGTGTCAGCATTCTCAGCATGTAGCATAGCTTCAAAAGCATGTCACAAATCAAGATCATGTTTAATGTACTGTTGTCTTTGCTGATGCTTCTGAAATTTGCCACTAGTGTTACAGCTTTTTGTTTGTTTGTTTGTTGTTAGAGCCCAGGCTCTTTGTGAGGGAGTACACATACATGACTAGTTCAAGGGTACAGCATAATGGGCTTTGGAAAAAATCTGGATTTTTACCAGCAGTAATTAGCAGTATGGCATGTGATGGGGCACGAATGGTGTTCTCATTCCTTCCAGCAAGAGGGAAAAATTTGGGCAGGAATGGGTACCTTCAGTGGATCAATGCTTGGGGCATGACTGGTATGACACCAGACAGGAGTTTGGCTTCTGCATATGTGCGATTGTTTTGGAGGAGCAAAGACTTCAAAGGAGGAGCAAGATCCGTCTGATGAAGTGTGGCAAGAGTGTCTTCAGCAGGCTTCAAACCTAGGGAGGACAACCTGAAACTGGGTAAGCTGGGGCAAGTCTGTCGTAACCTGAAGAGGGATAAAGGCAGAGGGAGCAGTGGGGAAGTGACAGCACGATGGGGAGGGTCTTGTGCTTCTCGGTGAAACACTGCAAGTGCCTGTACACAAACACATGCTGCAGGGGAAATGAGGAATTAGCAGTCTGTGCACAGCTGCAGAGCTGTGCCTTCGTTGGATTGGATGTGATGAGATTGCTTATGTGACTGTAGTGCTGCATCGGTGGGTAGAGGCTCTTCAGGAAAGACAAGCCAGGTAGGCAGTGAGGGAGGTTTATGCTCTGTGCAAAGGGGTGGCTGGAAAATGAACCTGTTGAGAGCTTGTGGATAACGATCAGAGGATGTTTTCACTGTGAGAGTGGCCAAACACTGGCACAGGGAACCAGAAGGGTGGTGGGATCTTCATCAAGTCAGTACTCAAGACTCTACTGGACAAAACAACATTTTTGGACCTGCTTCAGGCCAGGGCTTGGACCAGGATAACCTCCAGAGAGCCAGTCCAGTATTCTATGATTACATGGAGAGCAAGCATGTTTAACCTCATGGTACCTTTATGTTTAAATTGATTTCAGAGGCATCATGCACTTACTTAAGCTGAAGTATGAACAAGAAGTGTGCCAAAGCTGAAACCTAAACCCCTTATCTCTTTTCTTTTCCCTGTTAAATAAAAGATTAGCTATAATATTTTGTCTTTACTTTGCACAGTTACAAATGATCACCTGAGAGAGACAGCATAAATAGTTGCATTTGCTTGGGAAGCAGAAAAATGGGGGTAAATTCTTCATCTTGACCAAACATAAAATGACAATAAAATCCTGGAGCTGTTCTGACATTGCATCCAGCAGAGGGCAGGAGAAACTGCAGAACAGGCTGCACATGCTGGTTTGTTACTTTTAATTTTATACTATGGAAAACCTGCAATAGCGAAGCATAAGCGTGGCTTTTACAAACACTTCTAGACAGAACAGGTAAAAGCCAGATTAATGCCTAATTTTAATAATAATGAAGTGGTCTAGTACAACCCTGAGCACAACAATTTTCAACAAAGCAGTGTAACACAGGTTACCTGTTGGTGAGGACAGCTATTCTGAATATGGTAGTCAGAGCATTAGCAGTGAGTATATGAGGCTATATTAATGTAGTGCTAATTATTGGAAGAATATGAATATTCATTATAATGACTGAAAAAATATATTGTGGTCAGAAGAAAAACAGGCTGTTTCGGAAATTAATATTTGGGAGCATGGAATTTTGGATGAATGCTTTCAAATTATAAAGAGAAAAATACGTTGCAGTTTGCAACAGGTGTATAGAGGTTTTTAGTGGTTTTATTAAAATAACACCTCATGGAAAATAAAAGGATTATTCCCTAATTTACAGCAATATAGGGATTTCCATTGCTAATGCACATTCAGAGATTGTATCCACAGTAGTAAGTGAATGGCATTCAGAAACAATAAAAAGCTAGAATTAACATTGGATACAGAGAAGATTGTCAGCGTATTAATCTCTGTAAATGTCTACTGTGTCATATGGAAGGACTGAAATTAGTGGCAACAGTTTTTATTTGTAGATGACACCTTGAATTAAGTTGGGAGTAGCAAGTGAGTATAAATAAATGATAATTTTTTCTTGCTACTTATCAGAGTCATTAACAGTATTTTGAAGTGCCTGATACAATTGTCAGAATGTAAATAAATCCATTAAGGTTACTCTGAAATAAACACTATTTCTGTGAATAAAATTTTGTTACTGTGCTAAAGAAGGACCCTTTGCAGAGAGGGATTTTAAAGGGATGGAAGCAGGAACAGAGTCCTCCTGCTATGCCTCTGTGGACTTGCACAGTATTTTGGACAGCTAGTTTGTCCAGTTATAGGAAATTCACACAAATTCTCACCCAAATCTCACCTACTTTGCCATCTGAAGAATTTACAGTTTATCATAGATGCAGACAAAATCCCGGTAGTGGCACAGAAGCCTGTTCAAGCAGCTCTTAAAACATGGAAACAAGTCAGTTGAAATCATTGAAGCAGTCTACTCCACTTCTTCCCTGGAGCAAAACCACAAATCAGAGTTCAAGGAGAAAAAAGAAACAGACCCTTCCTCTGAGATGAAAAATTTCTGTTTGCAGAGAATTTCCAATCCATACTGTTTCAGGAGTACAGAGCTCATTCGTGGTTTAGGTGTCCTTGCCCCTTTTGAATACCACGATAGTCATAATAAATCCTGAATGCTCTTTGTGTAGGATCAGGCAGGTATCACAGCATCACAGTATCACAGCATGTTTGGGATTGGAAGGGACCTCAAAAGATCATCTAGTCCAATCCCCCTGCTGGAGCAGGAACGCCTAGGTGAGGTCACACAGGAACACGTCCAGGTGGGTTTTGAATGTCTCCAGAGAAGGAGACTCCACAACCTCCCTGGGCAGCTTGTTCCAGTGCTCTGTCACCCTCACTGAGAAGAAGTTTCTTCTCAAATTTAAGTGGAACCTCTTGTGTTCCAGCTTGATCCCATTACCCCTTGTCCTATCATTGTTTGCCACTGAGAAGAGCCTGGCTCCATCCTCATGGCACTCACCCTTTATATATTTATAAACATTAATGAGGTCCCCCCTTAGTCTCCTCTTCTCCAAGCTAAAGAGACCCAGCTCCCTCAGCCTTTCTTCCTAAGGGAGATGCTCCACTCCCTTAATCATCTTCGTTGCCCTACGCTGGACCCTCTCCAGCAGTTCCATGTCCTTCTTGAACTGAGGGGCCCAGAACTGGACACAATATTCCAGATGTGGTCTCACCAGGGCGGAGTAGAGGGGAAGGAGGACCTCTCTCGATCTACTAGCCACCCCCCTTCTAATACACCCCAGGATGCCATTGGCCTTCCTGGCCACAAGGTCACAGTGCTGGCTCATGGTCATCCTGTTGTCCACCAGGACCCCCAGGTCCCTTTCCCCTACACTGCTCTCTAATATGTAATTTCCCAACCTATACTGGAACCTGGGGTTGTTCCTGCCCAGACGCAGGACTCTACACTTGCCCTTGTTAAATTTCATCAGGTTATTCCCCGCCCAACTCTCCAGCCTGTCCAGGTCCTGCTGGATGGCAGCACAGCCTTCTGGCGTGTCAGCCACTCCTCCCAGCTTAGTGTCACCAGCAAACTTGCTGATAGTACACTCTATTCCCTTGTCTAAATCGTTAATTAATATATTGAATAATATTGGCCCCAGTAGTGACCCCTGAGGCACTCCACTAGATACTGGCCTCCAACTAGACTCCGCACCATTGACTACCACTCTCTGGCTTTTCTCCTTAAGCCAGTTTGCAACCCACCTCACTACTCTATTGTCTAGACCACACCTCCTCAACTTAGCTGTGAGGATGCTGTGGGAGACTGTGTCAAAGGCTCTACTGAAGTCAAGGTAGACCACATCCACCACTCTGCCATCATCCATCCACCTTGTTACATTCTCATAAAAGGCTATGAGGTTGGTCAAGCATGACTTACCCTTGGTAAAGCCATGCTGACTGCCCCTAATAACCCTCTTATCCTTGATATGCCTTGAGATGGCACCAAGGATAAGCTGTTCCATTACTGTGAATTCACCCTTCCATCAAAGGCAGTGCCACAGAGATCTCCCAAGCCAAGGAAAATGCTGAGTATTGTGACAAGAAGCAAGGACTAGGTGAAAAAAACAGTAAGGCATCCCAGCTGTAGGGTTTCTGAACTGAGCCTTTTCTTTGGATTTTTTATTTTTTTTTAATATATATTAAGAATATGTAATTCCTGGGTTGGAGTGAAGTGAAGCATGTCTAAACCCAATTTAGCACAAAGTGGGTTTCCAAAAGAAATGCTATTCATTCTTACAGAAGCTGTCCAGATCCTGTGAATTTAGAAGTAGAGGGATTGCTGTGCGCAGGATTTTGCTTGTGGTGAAAGACAGAAGCTGTTGGCTCACTGTTTCTTCTGATTGCTGAGTTCAGTGAGAACTAGTTGACAAGTGACCTTGTTACTCGTAAAAGCAAGATCCTGTTTGAAGATGCTGCCTGTAAACAGTTAATTCAGTTTGGCTGAAGTTTTTCACCTGACACAGTGATGCATCACACTACTTTGAATATTCATTCTCTTCATTTTCAGCCCTGAGTAAATGAATACATCAGTTTTAATTTTCTGTAATTTATGTAATTACCTTTGTCATTTGTGTAAGGTTTAAGCAGATAAAAGGATTGAAGAGAGGAGAGGGATTTTTTTTTTTCTTCAGGTTTTAACAACAGAAGTAAAGCTATGCATTTGGTAAAAGAAAACAACGAACATTCTATGTCACACTTGAGGGCAGCTGCTACAGCACTTGTCACTAGATGCTTGCTAGCAGAGCTAGCAAGCAGAACGTCTTCAGTTTTGTCACAAGTGGCAGAAATGGGGAAATGTAGAATTATTTTTTCCCCTGAAGACAGAGAACATAAATTAGTTTGAAGCTGATTATGCTTTAGTTTTTTCTTTAGAGGGTTCTGACAGATAAATAGAAAGCAGGCTTTGGGAGCAAGCATTTGCTCCATAATTACAGATTACGAGACTCAAGTGGTAGATATTGGTAAAGCATCTGTTTTTCAAATGTTTTACATTGGACTAGTGCCTTTGGCATCGAATGCTGATTTTGCATACTTCTAGGTCCATCTAAAACAAGTTTTATATCATTTTAGCTATTGTTATTATTAAAACTGAAATAGCTATACTAGGTAGCCTCCAGTCTGAATACTGTTGTAAATGATTAATGGTAATTAGATAAACCATTCTCCCATGGAAGAATATTGCTAATTCAGTCCAGCTAAACTGATATGAATTTCCTATACTGAAAAAACCTTTGAGAAAGTGCAAGGAGGTCCCTGAGGCAGCAGTATCTTCAATTCTTTTACAGTCCCTGTCAGGGACCACTATTTTGTTGCCAATCCTCACTCAATGTTTTGCCTAAATTCCCTCAACTTACCATGAAACCTGTTGGCTTCACTGACCTATGTACTGCTGGCAAAGGATCCAATATGCAATTTGCTTTATCCAGGTTTTAGTCATAATAAAGCTGGTTGTGAAAGAGTAAACATTTGTGCTACCGCCTCTCTTAGGGTCTTTCATCAAAATCATCTGATCTGTCCGTAGTCAGACACACTCAGAAAACTAAACCTTTGGTCATTGATGATGCTGACACAGGCAGCATAAGGCAAAGAAGAATGGGGAAAGGGGTGAAACAGAGAACTAAAGGAGAGAAGGGAGAATGAAGAAGAGGAATGACTGCTGAGGTGTTTATTTTAGTGAATATTTTTACCAAAAGCAATACATCAGAGCTTGTGATTTTGTTAACTATCTTGCCTAGACCTTAAAAGTTAAATTTGAATATATTCTGAATCCAATATATAACAAATATATTCTTATCACTGCCTCATCATGTTTCAATATTTCCTCATCGGTCCAAAAGCTTTTTTTCTGAGGAAACTTGTCGATTACTTTTAAATAAATTTGTAAAACATGAAGTACTCCAAAGGACATAAGTCAGTAGGGGTTAGGGAAATGTGTACCAGGGCCTTTAATTTCTTTGTTGTTAAATGAACAGTAATGTCAAGACACAAGATCGTTCAGAGGCTGAAAGTGAAAAACACAAGGAGCCATCACTTCAGTTGGAAAGGTTCTTGGTAATGCAATAGATAAACAGGTACAAAGACGATGACAATCTTTTGCATCAGGCACTCAGAAAAATGATTTTAGGAGTGAATACTGCACATGACAGAAAAGTGGGCAGGTTAGTTCTTTTGTTCTATAATATCTATATATCTGCTTCCAGCACAGGCCTTATTCCTGTTCGTCTTTTGGTTCTGAGTTCACTAGGCAAGATAATACCAGTGAGTTAACCCACGAGTCTCCCAGGTGTGGATTATGCAGCTTTTTATGAATTCTCCAACTAAAAAGTTTTCTGGAGGTGTTCTTCTACGAAATTACATTGTCTCCCTCTAGTGACTGCTTCTGTCTCTTATCTCAGTGTTGACATGAAGTTTTCAGGGACTGGGCATCTTTTGTTTCGCAGTCAAATCCAAAGCCTGGATTTGCATGGATACATCAGCATATTGGCATATCAGAGAAAATCATTTAGGCTGTGATAATCGCAACATTTGTTTAAAAATGTGAGTTTAGCACATAATTCTATTTTTGTTTATTTCTTAAGAAACAGCATATTTGATACAACAGAAGATAAGTATACTATATGTATTTCAATGTGGACTGAACCAAGTTAAGTAAATGGCTGTGAATTACATTTCTGGTAGCTGAGCTTCACAGTTGAGTAAGTTTTGTTTCGTAGATTGTGGGCTAGAAAGTAGACTGGCTAAGAAAAATAATCTTCCACTCTGTTCTTCAGTCTGGTAATAGCAAAACCAATATAGTATAAAGGGTAGGTCATATGCAACCGTAAGAATGTTACCATTATTGCACCATGGTTTTGATTCTTGCAGACATCATAATTTTCTTTCTGTAGGCTGAATGTGCATGCTCGTGATTCAAACAGACAGAAGCAGGAAAGCAGAACATCTCTAATGGTGATAGACATGGTGGAGATTTGTTTCAAAGACGGGAGACTTTCCATGTCAGCTAAATTTAGGCCCTAGAAATATCAAAGTAAAGGCTTGGTTGTTCTCGTGTCCACTGTGATAGCTGCTATGTATGTACCCCGTAATGGGAAGTTAGCGGAGCGGGTGCTGTTTACACCTATTTGGGGCTTGACCTGATATGGAATTAATGTACACGTTCTCAAAAACACACAGAGTAAAGATAGAATAATGACACAGTGTTTGTTTGGCTTACATGGATGTAACTGAGTGACAGCGAAGAATCGTGGATGACAATGAAGACATTAAAAGGGAACAATCCCTTAGGTGTGCTCCTGTTAAAAAGTCAACTGAGGGTGCTCCAGCCTTGTAGCAGCAGCCATGGTGGAGAAGACATGCAGCTGTAGCCTCAATAGCATGGTAACTCCCTGTGCATTTCCCCATGTTTAACCTATGCCCAGCACTCAAAACCTAAGTAGCTCCAATAAGCAGAAGCGATGAGCAGTGTTCATGAGCTGACCTTTTTGAATTCAGGTGCGTGCAAAAACAAACAAGAAAATGAAGAACAAGGCAAGAAGCGCTGGGTTATCCCATTGTGTGTTGTTGTGATCTCCGCTGAGAGATTACTTCAGGGTATTGAAAAAGGAGAAAAGTAAATGTCAGATATTGAGAAAAATATCTTTGCCTTATCTTTTGAAAGTTCATTTCAGTGATAGCAGTCGTGAAGTGAAAAACATTAGGATCAACGGATAGTCCAATTGTCAGAGGTCTCATTGACCACATTCTCCTCTGAGTTGCAGTGGCCACAAGCCCGCAGTGACTCCCAGTGCTGGGTATGTGCTGCAGCGTGAAAACAGAGTTCGGGTGACTGCTTTAGCTCCTTTTGTAGTGTTTATACTGTGTTTTAAGAAGCATATGGATTTTGAATCACTAAATGAAAAGAAATTAAACAAAAATAATTTGACCTGTCTTACCTAATACCATCTTCATTTTACCCTTTTTTGGTTCTTTTTTTTCTATTTGGCTGTCTTGCACATGGTCTCACCAGAAAGCTGTGTTAGAAGGCAGTTTTGCCTTCCTTTGTTAGACTGTTTGTGTACTTACTTTGCAATATGTGTCGATACAATGCAGCATCATGTACTTATTCCTTCTTCTGCCACCTAAGTGCTTCTGGCAGAACATGTTCAAATCTGGTGGCGTGCAATGGCATTTTTCAGGTGATTTAAATAAAGATGTTAAAAATTGTTCATGTATCTTTTCTTTCAGAACAAGATTACAAAAAAACCCTAACATGAGAGAGCATTTTTTCTGCAAGCTTCTGATTTGTATACGTTAGCAATTGGAAGTAAACACAACTTACCTTTCTAACATATATCCAAATCTGAACTTTTGGAGGTGGAGTAGTGGTTTTGGACCAGTTTGTGATCTTATTTGTGGAAATTCGGTTCTGAAAAATGTCTCACTAAAGTAACAGGGTTTAAGGCTGAGGCAGAGTGCTAGCCAGACTCTGAGCTGTAGGTTAAGTACATTTGGCCATGTCTGCTGAACCCTGTATCATGGATGGAGGTCCAGATGGGGTGCACTCTAATTCGCTCCCTGTACACCCATTCATGTGTTTTTTTCCTCAGGTTCCCCAGTTCAGGTGTACCTACTGTGAGTAGCAAAAAATAATCACAACTTGCTGTCTCATAGCAGTTTCATGGGGAAAGTACTCTGCCAAAAAGTAGCATTGCCACAGTTTCACAGGTGAGAAACCAGGCAGAGCAGAGATAGGCCAGTGAGAAGACAGGCTGGTCTGGGTTTCACTGAGCCAAACAAGAGAATCACTCTCCAGTCCTAATGTGTTGTCTATGTTTTTCTATGAAAAGATGCTGGCAGTGCCTTTTGCACTGTACAGGGTCTGATGTACCCATCTGAAAAGGTTCACATCTGCTCATTGATAAGTTAAGCAATCTCTGGACAGAAGCCAGAAGCCAACTCGGAAGTTACGTAGGCCAGTGCTGTCCGGCTGCCTTGTCCTGCTAGACCACATCAGCATGCTGGATCGGCTTCTGGAGCAAGAACTTTTCCTTTTATCAGGAATCATACAAGAAGTTGCAGAGTTCATTCCATTTTCCCTGACACCTTGGGGCTCAGTTTGCAGGTCTGTGCTGTAGCACAGTTTCCCACCAACTAAACCAGGGCCTAATCCCTCTGCAAGCACCTGTACAGTCTATGTAGTCCTCAGCTTCTCTTCTTTGTTAATTTTTCTGACAGGTTTAAGTGGTGCTTCTGACTCTACATGAAAAACAGTTTATCTCCAATAAAAGAAAATCTGGTAGTAGCAGCACCAGATTGAGACTCAGGAGTCCTCAATTATGTTTCTGCAGGTGCCACCGGGCATGCTTAATGGTCTTGAACATGCCACTTCACCTCCCTGTGCTGCCATTTCTCCTTTTGTAGAGACCTTAGTTATGAAGTACTTCGATCTGGCAACATTAAATGCTATAAAAGAATGAGACATTCCTAATTTAAGTAAGAAAGCATTTTACCTTGGCATACCAAGGCCTTAAGCCTCTCTGTGTCTTAATTTGCAGCTGGCAACCTGAATGGCTGATTCAGGCTCTTTGGAGCTCATAGTTAATTACAAGGCAGATTAGGGCTCTGCTGAGGCAGGTTGTCACTTCTGCTACACAGAGACTTAATTCTGCATAAGCAAACCTCAGTCTTTACTAGCACAGGAATCTTCCTCGTGTTTAGGGAGAAATGAGAATCCTTCATCTTTCCTCTGTAATAATCAACCTATCAGAATAATGATGGCTTTTCCCTCCCTAAGAATACCTTCACCAGTGATTAATAATTCATCTCCCAGTGCCTGTCTGTTTAGCTAGAACGGGAATCATGAAGCTGGTTTCCTGCATCCTCAACAAGAGGTTGCAGAGTATCAG
This sequence comes from Columba livia, assembly GCF_036013475.1. Lineage (NCBI taxonomy): Eukaryota > Metazoa > Chordata > Aves > Columbiformes > Columbidae > Columba > Columba livia. The sequence continues at coordinate 103,044,478 of NC_088602.1, read as the reverse complement.
CTTCAAAAGTACATGTAACACTTTTCAGCTCCCATTCCTCTGCTGAGAATCCAGTTTGACCCATTTGCCAGCAGGTCTGGATTTAAAAAGTGCTTTTCCAGAACTGACTTGAGAGGGCGCCTTGCCTAAACTGGGACAAATACTCTATTGGCAGAGACCTGTAGGATTTCAGAGGTAAAGATGATGGCAATAAGTAAAATTGCTCAACAGTTTCAAGCACCTGTCTTTCAAGTGCCCCTTCTCTGTTGGGCACTTTGTCCCTGTCTTTTCCCTGGCCTTCTTCAGATCTGTGTCCTCATCACTTGTGTTTCCAATGAGCAACCTTTGCTTTCTCCTTAATCCCTGAGCAGAGGCACCAAGGGCACCGCTCAGCAGCCCAAGGGAGGGCAGGAGTTGGAGGGTTTCTTGTGCCTCTCTGACTTGGGGCAGCCAGAGGAAGCAACTGAGCTGGAAATCGGCTTAGTTCCTGTCGCTTGGTGGGAAAGTGTGGTCAGTGCCTCGCTGAGGATGGTGAGTATGTAAGCAGGGAAGCTGCAATGTGTTGAAGTTAATTTATAATATTTGGAAAATTCTCATTTAGCCCCTAGTGAGTTTTTGCCAACTGTAAATGAACTCTGCTTTTTGAGTGCTGTGGCTTACAACACTTGAGTGGTTAGATTTTCCTGGCAGTGATCAGGACATGCTGCTGACACCAGCATGACCCCCTCTGTCATACTTCATTTTTTCGCTACCAACACTTCCCCTTAATTCCTTGAAACAGCTGGATCACTGTGACTTAAAATCAACAACAAGAGACAACTCAAAGCAAGCCTCCAGCTTGGAAAATTTTGGTATAAATGTTAAATCTTACTAAATCATAAGCATCTGAAAACAAGACATTTGAGCCTGGTGACATTAGCTACAGGAAGGACTACCAGGCACAATGATGACATTGAGTTTCAGTGCCCAATTCATACTTAAAAATAGAAATTTCAATGAACTTGTGCTAAAAAAGAAATCAATCGTCCTGTTCATTACAACAGTTGCAGAAAACAGCTGGGGCAGAATGAATTGGGTGAGACCAAAAGAGGATGTTAAGCCTGAGAGCTCAGTACTAGTTTTCAGTTTTTGGATCCTTGCTGGATGATCTTTTCACAGAGAAGAGTTTCATTTGAAAAAAAACATATTAAAATGGATGAGAAATGGGGCTGGCCATTTTCTATCAGGGAGTGTGTTCCTGGATATGCAAGTTGAACCAGATGCAGATAACTGATTAGAAAGACCTCTGGCCAAAACCTTGTTATTATCTGAGCACAAGGAGAATAAATTAAGCTTCCTCAGGCAGCTATAGTAAATATGAATTTATGCATAGATTAATGAACTAATGATTTATGCAGCTGCCCTTTACCTGTAATCCTTTTCTCTGAGATTAACTCTATTTTCCAAGGACTCAGCACATTGAAACAGTCTCCCTTCATTACTAATTTTAGGTTATTTTCTGTTTCTTTCATACCAAACTCTTTCTCCACATTTAAAAAGTCAATATTCAGTTTGTCACATTCAAATGTCTAAAATTCAGTGCTTTGCAATGTACAGGGCTCAAAGTATAATTCTATACCACCAAACCAGGAATATTCTCGGTTTCTTTCTGTAATACGTAGCACATATTTCTAGCTCTAAAAATGTAAGTGTACATCTTAAAGTCAGCACTTTTTCATGTGTGAAAAAACTGGTTCTGCTTCCTTTGTTTCCCAGTAGCCCCTGAAGGCTAGATGTGGAAAGTGAAGGGTGGTTATGCCCAGAATATCCAGTGTCAGGGACGCTGCTGCCTGTGCAAACTGGCCTCCCCAAACTCCTTGCTCCTGGTTGGGCATCTCTGAACAGCAGGGCAGAGCTGGCACTGTGGGTTTGCAAGTGGGCTGAGGTACGATTGCTCCTCAGCATCAGTCTGGCCCAGTGTCATTCACAAAAGTATAGTAAAGCACCAGTGGATATTTTGGTTTCCATCACTGAGATTTCCTCTGCTCAACACCCTTCTTTGACATTTTGTGCAATTGGTACAGCATGACCTGAGAAAAATAAAATAATTAGCTTTCTAGGCAGAGAGATAAAAAATTGCTTCAACAATAATTTTAAAACATTCTTAGCTCCTTGCATTTTGATTTGGTCCATCTTTTTTGTGGATTCCAGGTTGGTAGTATCCAAAACATATGAAACGGGTAGAGAATCATGGCAGTGTGGTGTAGCAAGGCACTTTGATGCTACATGGCACTTGGCTAGCTCTGAGATGAGAACACCATGCAAGTACTCGGAAGGAGTACATGAAAGTTTTATTGGCACTAATTTGAGATGACCCGCATACTATATTTCTCTTGGTGTGCTATACCAAGTGAGCTCCAATAAAATCTCTATATCCTACTATCCCCTCAAGCCTTGGACACATATTTTCAGTTAAAGGTGAGGAACTAAGTGTCAGTAGCATAAACGGAGCAAGGGTCACATTGCTAAGTATTCTTAAGATGCTGATTTATTCTCTCCTTCTGTCCATATTTCTTCTCTGATTTTAGCCTGAATAGTGTTTACCCAACAGACATTTTCTCTATAATGAAGGTTCAGTGAGACTGGGCTTCACATCTCTGACCTGCAATTCCTCTGCTACACAATGGGTCATACTAGGTTTGTTCTTATTGTTCTGGGGAGCAATAACGCAGTAAAAAGCACGTTTGAATAAGCAGAGCTTTGCACAGGATGGGTCACAAGGCCAGATCGTACAGTTTAGCTTCTGCGAGGAATGTTTTTGGGAATGCAGGTTCAGAAGGGATAGCCATAACCGCCGCAAACCGTTCCGAGGGCTGCTAATTGAGCTATGTGAATGGCTTTTGCAGCATACTGCAAACATCCAGGCATTGCAGGGCACAAAATATTTGCCAGCACTTCTGATAAAGTCAGGAGCAAAATATAAGCAAAGCAGGTGTAATGTGGCTGAGAAAGAGAGCAGAGTATCACACTAGGTCCCTGCCGTAGCAAGGGATGGGTTAATGACACTTGAAACCCACAGAGATGGGCAACTCCCCATGCTACAAAGAAAAAGAAAAACCTTATAGTATAAAAACCTTTTCAGATTTCCTTTTTGTTTTTGTTTTTAATATTAAAATATCTTCTATTTTACCTACATCTAGATAGATCCATTATTTATGTTTTTCGGCATTTGACCTAGTTGATGGCTGGTCCTGTTAATGTTGCAGCCACCAGGGGACACCTCAGAGCTGCCGTAAAACATCAGGGCTGCATGGACGGCTGAAAACCAACACTGCTTAAGAAAAGCCTTCAGGCTTCCTGAATTTCAGTCAACCCTTTAAATTGTCCTCTTTTTTTTTATTTATGGTAACTTTGATAAAAAGGGATTCAATAGGAATTGCTTCTAGTGTCTTATTGATTAAGGTAAAATTTATGCTATGTTTAGGGCAAAATAATGATTTGGCTCATCATTAAACACAAGGTTTTATCATGATAAAGACTGATTGGGTCAGTCAGGAGGGGTTATAACACAATCATTGTAAGTGATACAAGATTTTCCTTATGCTCTCTTTATTCAGTCCATGGACCAATGCTGAAAGTTGCATTTTCATGCCTTCAGAGCAGTCAAATATTGGTGAAAAAAGCAGGCAAATTTTCATGTCTTTGCAGCATATAAATGTGTAATCAATTTGTTCTCTCCTGAGTTGGGAATACAGTTGTATGCATTGATGTGCAGAGAAAACAATTCCAACAAGCATGAACATACTTAAATCATGTAAATGACAAATTATTGCCAGTTTTATTTAAGACTGGTCCTTTAGTTTTCCTCTGGCTTTTCAATTAAAACAAGAAAAGTAGAAATAAAAAAAAAAAAAGGAAAGAAACATAGGTTAATTCAGATTAGACAGAGGATGCATTTCTCGGAATGAGAATTTTTAACTTGTTTTTAAGCACTTTTTAGAAGCTTAGAGGATTTTTATTCTGCATTGCATGTGAGGACTAGGCAGAAAACATTTAAAGACAACGTATGCATTGGAAATTATAAGAAAGTACATAGGTATAATCTCCTAAAGCCTATAGTTTTGAGACATTTTGGAGCATGCATGAATGAGGATGTTGTAGATCCACATCATCTGCTGAGGTTTGCTGGCAGATGTGGCTCAAGGATCGCGTGGTGTGCTGAGGAGCTTTCATGAGCACTGAGGTCTGGGTTGTCTCTCTGAAGTTGGCGGTGTTTTGATTTCAACTATATTTACCCATGTAAATAATTTACTATGCATGTCTGTTTTGTTTTTTGCTTTGTTTTGTTTTGTTTTCTACCTCAGAGTTTTGAGCAAAGTTTTATCATTAATCGGTCAAGTTCTCTAAGGGACTTCCAGTTCCTTCAGGCCTGTGCAAGAAGTGGGTATACTGGACCTCACTGGGGGAAACTCTCAATATGAAACCTTTAGGGTAGCTTAAAGGGAGGATTTGGAGGTTTTGCTCCTCTCTCTTGAACCCACCACCAGATTGCTTTTTCAGGGGATATATTCTGTTGCTTTGCAAAAAAATGTCTTGCTGGCCATATTTATTTCCTCCGCACTCACAATGATAATGTTACCTGGGTGTAAGCCAAGGACCTGAGCTGCTGCCTGATGAAGCTGATGGGAAGCCCCTGTCAGCTGAACTGGTTTCTCATCAGGCTCTCATGGTTCTGCAGCACCACCACCATGGCTGGACTTCCTATGGGCAGGACTTGGCTTCACTCCCATTTCAGCAATGAAGACAATAATCTTTCTTTTTTTTTTTTTTCTTGTGTTAAGCATATAATCCTCAGACAACTAAATAGATGTCAGTATGGCCTCATGTCATCCCATTTCCATAACATACACAGAGGTTGTAATTGTATTTAATATTCAGATGTATTTAACTATTGAGAGTAAGCTAATTGGCACAACATATGCCTGGGGGACTTTTCAATGTTGTGAAGTCATAATGTATTAAATGACAAAAGTAACAGCATTTGGCATGCTTTTAAAAATCTGAAACATGATTTATATTTGATTGGTCAAAGCAACCAAGGGCAAGTCAAGTAAACAGGTCATAAATCTGCAAAATTTATAATTGCCAAGTAATTTTATTCACAGATTGCCCCACCAATGTCAATAGTTCTGCTGCTTGGAAAGCAGCATCTGTCACAACAGAGTCAACTGTGAGTTCAGTGCTGCAGCTCCTTGTAGTGACAAGAGGCAGGACCTCGGTCCTGTGGTGCCGTCCAAGGCTGCAGGGAGCTGCAATGGGGTTCATTTGGCTTTGCAGCTGATGACATACATCCATTCATATATAGAAAGAAAAATTTCAGCATTTCAGTTCACAATAAAGAGTCAGGTCAACTTCTTACCTCATAGCGAAAAGTCTGGCCAGAGATGAATGGGTAACCAAGACAACTTTCCAGATTTTAAGACAAATATTTTGTCTTGATACTCTACTGCTGCATACCAAGAATCAAATAAAAGCTAAGTGACTGTAACCTCTGCTCACCTCTCTTTCTCTTAATCTCTAAACACTGCTTCTCTGAGTAGATCAACTGCAGAGCTGCCGTGCGGAAAAAGGCAGATGCCTCTCCTGTGCTTTTACCTCCTCAATACGCAGCTGTTCAGCAAGAGATCTATGGTGCCTTTGCTTGAAAAAGAAACCATTGTTTTGGTGCTTTAGGCATCCAGATTAGATATGCAGTTCACATATTTTTATGTTTTACCTCCCTGAATTAGTGTATCACGTACCTGCAGAAAGGGAGTCAGCAAAGTAACATTCAGATTGATATGTATGAGCTTTAGGTGGATGGCAACATCGAAATGCCTGATGCTGAGCCACTAGTTCTGCTGGCTGTGGTCACATACGGGATCCTTATCAGAAAACCAGTGTCAAGTGAAATTGTACTGAACGTTATCAAAATTGCTGTCATTTTCAAGCAGCAAGATCTTTGGCTGATTTCTGCCAGTTCCCTCTCATGAAGATTACTCAACTGGATGCAGAACAAATCAAACAGTACTGAAAATCATTGGAAAAGATAAATCTTGCACAGAAGAGCACCTACAGTCATTTGGGAGTGGCAATTATTTGACACATGATTGCCTTTCAGGTTAAAATGGTTTATTTCTAACTAAAGATTTTCTCCCCATATTGAGTTAATGTAGCTGCATTGTGTTTGTACAAAAACCTACAATGATTGTGTTTTTCCTTCCAAACTGCTGCTATCACTTCTGATGTCAGTTTGATTAGCCTACCGGCTTGTTTGAAGTAATGTCAAAGATTTTTAGTCTCGAACATCAGTATAAATAGCCTAAAATTTTTGTTAGTGATGTGGGCATAAAAATGCTGACCCTTTTTTTCTCCAGATATTTTCCAAACTATTTGTCTGGTTTTTTTTTTTTTTTTTTTTTTTTTTTTTTTTTAATTTAAACAAATGCTGAACATCTAATATGGTACATCCATTCTTCTTTCACTACACATTTTTCAGCACTCCATCCTTTTCTCCTGTGTTGCTCAGCTTTTGGCTCCATTTCACTCTTCTGGCTGAGAGTGCTCTGTGCTTTCCCTGTGTTCAGTCTCTGAGCAATCAAACTGTCCACAAACACACTCTTCTTCAGAGCCAGGTTGGCGCTGGTCTCTGCTGTGGCAGTAAGGAAAGGTTTGGTTTCAATGGGGCAGAAATATTCCTTGGAGCGAGGTGTCCATTTGTTTTACCAGAGTACAACATAGGCCAAGATTAAGAGCATTTTGCTGAATTTGGGCCACAGAAATCAATGGAGATTTTGTAGAAAACGGAGTATCATGCATTTTGCCAATTCTGGCTCTGTAGAAAAATGTTTCTGAAAAAAAATTGACAGAGTCCCCACAACCTTCATAGTCATAGCCTGATAAACTAGACAAGGACCTTCTGCATGAGATCTCCTTACTCCTTGCAAAGGATATAAAGCTACTGGAGAGTGTCCAAAAGAGGACCATAAAGTTGGTGAAGGGTGTGGAGGAGAAGCCATATGGGGAGCGGCTAAAGTCACTGGGTTTGTTCAGCCTGGAGAAGAGGAGGCTGAGGGGAGACCTCATGGTGGCTACAGCTTCCTCACAATGGGAGGAGGAGGGGCAGGTGCCGATCTCTTCTGTCTGGTGACCAGTGACAGAACCCGAGGCAATGGCAGGAAGATGTGCCAGGTGAGGTTTAGGCTGGACATGAGGAGAAGGTTCTTTACCCAGAGGGTGGTGGAGCGCTGGAACAGGCTCCCCAGGGAGGTGTCACAGCCCCAAGCCTGACAAGTGTTCAAGAAGAGACTGGACAGTGCACTCAGACACATGGTGTGAACTGTGGGGTTGTCCTGTGCAGGGACAGGAGTTGGACTCAATGATCCTTGTGGGTCCCTTCCAACTCAGGACATTCTATGATTCTATGATTCTGTGAAGTAGTATTGCCTCATCCCTTCTCAGGTAGATGCCATGCCAGACACCTGTTATACTGCAGGGCAGCCCCCTAAGGCAAACATCCTTACTCCAGACAGGTCTGTCCCCTGAGAGGCATGTGGCTGTTTGGTTTGTTTTTAAATTAAGTTTTTTGCTGTTTATTCCCCTGTCAGCCAGATTTTTGTAGTAACCCCCATCACAGCAGACTCTGAGCCTGCAGGCTGTGCTCAGCACCTTGTGCTGCGGGAATGCTCTGCGATGGGGAGGGAGGATGCAGATGCCTGGATTTGGGAAGGACTGTGTTGCCTCTGGGCTTTCAGCTTTAGCTGATGGTGCTATGTCACTGCTGCAGAGGGAGACGTGGATAAGGGCAAGTGTTGGGAACCGTACCCCAACCCAGCCCTGCTCAGAGCCCCTTCCCCTGCTGCAGCCAACCGGGGCAAGGAGACTTTGTTGTCAACAGTGACAAGCTTCATCCGGAGTTTATTGATCTGGGCTTATCTGGGAATTAAGAACCTCCATTAGGTATTCACTGCTAGCACGGGGCTTGCTGTGATATTTTAGACAAAGCCCTCTTTAGAGATTTACTGCTTACTTCCTGCTTTTCTGAGTTCCCTTTGATGCAGGGAGAAGAAACTGCAATCTTTCAAACTTCTTAATGACGACAGGGTTAGCTGGTTGCAGGTATTCATGTGACAGGCCTACAGGCTGCCAGTGAATGCACAGGTATGTAATGTCTGCAGAACTGGCTCCGTCGCAGGCCTGGCAGCCCAGTTTAGGAGCACTAAAACATCTCTCTATGATTCTCAGTAAACACAATGAAATAATTAGAAAGTATTGTGGGGTTTGTTTGGTTGGTTGTGGGGTTTTTTTTGGTTTTGCGTGGTGGTTTGTTTGTTTGTTTGGTTTTTGTTTTTTGTTTTCCTAAGCAGTAGTTTTGAAAGTATTCACTGCCTTGTGGAGCAGAAAAGCTATCTTTTAATTCAAGAATCATGAGAGAGAAATAAAATAAAATAAAATAAAATAAAATAAAATAAAATAAAATAAAATAAAATAAACTCTGGGATAATGAACTTGTGATGTGTCACTGAGTGACTGGTGACAGGCCATCTAAGGAGAGAGCAGTCAAGACGAGTGTGAGGTGCTGCAGAGCACCCAAAGGCTTGCATTGCTGCAAATAGCAGCAGAGGCAGCAGGGGATAAAAGGGGGCCTGTGATGCTGTGTTTGCTGTAAGCAGCTAGAATGGGAACTTAAAAGCAAATGGTTGCTTGCTGCTAGGAAATTTGGTGGAGCATGTACCAATGTTATTAAGCATATTGCAATTTTTCTGCCCGTTCCTCGCAGGGCCCGGCTTGTCTGACTCCCCATCACACTGCAGGACACACTCAGACACCCTGCCTGGGTGTCCACGGAATGGCCGGTGCAGCCTCTGGAACTGCCTCTCATCTGCTCCGTGGTGATGCCTGTTTTCACAGAAGGGTGAAAGGGAAGGACAGAGGGACAGTTTTTACTAAATGTGATAAGAATTTACGAGATGTGTGGATGTGCTTACTCTAATGAAGGCAGCACAGGTGAGGCAGCAGTGTGCCGAGTGGTGTTACCAGCAGAGCCCCTCTCTTGCTGCTGTGTGATTACTTTGCCGTGGGTTTGCTGCCTTCCTATCATATCCCTGCTTGGTTTTATGTCTTGCAAAAGTATTGGTGTCTTTGTGTATCTAAGTGCTTAAAAGAGTGAATTCCTTACCTGGGAATTTGTTCACCTCAAGATTTAACGAGCATGTACTCAAATGTGGTGTGTAGTGAGTTGTGAGTGGTGACTCCAACCTCTGGACATTGTCTTTATTGTGTGTATAAGCAAATAACATATTCAGCAAACAGCCAAGGCAGGGAGAATAATTATATAGCACTTCTTGTTTAAGCCAGAAGTGCTTTCTGTTGGGAAATACCAAGTGTAATACTTCAGAGAAACAAAATGTAATCAGTAATGTGTGCTTCAGGGTGAATGCTGCACAACCTGTGACCACTGAATGGCATGACAAATCTATGGACTGCCTTATCGCGCTTTAGCAATAAATGCTACTAGGATAGAAAAATAATGTAAAGTTACCTTTCCTAGATAAAAGAATTTTATATCTAAAATGCACTAAAAAAAAGAAAATAAAATTAAAGAAACACAAAAATCTAAGAGATTAATTTGCTTTAGACTTTTATCCAAGTCCTTTTACTCTCTCCAAGGACAAGGTTAAAACAAAGCAAAAGCTAAAGGTAAAAATTGCTATTACAAGTCGATATAGAGAAGTGATTACATGCCTTCAGGGAAAGAGTATCTTAAACATCTTGGTGTATTTTCCTGCTTGATCACAAGATCCATTCATGCTGATGTCCTAAAGCAATGCTTTCGGAGTCCGTATTGTCAGAAATTGCATGCATCTGTGCACATATTGGTGATGTCTGATCTCACCATCCACTTCTGGCATCCCTCAAAAGACTGCCTAGACATATCAATACAGCTGATCAGAGCTGCTGCACTTTAATGCTCAAAGTGATATGTGTGATTGGATGCTGAATCCGTCCTGATGTGTGTGATTGGGTACCGAATCCTTACTGATGCTTCCCACCTCCAGCTGCCAAGAGCCACAACAGAGCCCTAATGGAGGCTGATGGATGCAAACACTGTGAAGAGTGATGGCAGAGCCTGGTGCCAGTGGGAAGTCATGCAGGGCCTCGCCAGCAGCGTGTGATGTGCCCAGAGACTGAGGGGTGACCTCATTAAAGTTTATAAATATGTAAAGGGTGAGTGTCACGAGGACAGAGTCAGGCTCTTCTCAGTGACAACCAATGGTAAGACGAGGGGCAATGGGTTCAAACTGGAACACAGGAGGCTCCACTTAAATATGAGGAGAAACTTATTCTCAGTGAGGGTGACAGGACACTGGAACAGGCTGCCCAGGGGGGTTGTGGAGTCTCCTTCTCTGGAGACATTCAAAACCCGCCTGGACGCCTTTCTGTATAGCCTCATCTAGGTGTTTCTGCTCTGGCAGGGGGATTGAACTAGATGATCTTTAGAGGTTCCTTCCAATCCCTAACATTCTGTGATTCTGTGATTCTGTGACTGGAGTACATAGTGAGGGCAGGGGGGATGAGGATGGGCAGCGAGGAGAGTCTGGGCACACAATGGACTGTCTCACCCAGCGGAGCCAGGGAAGATGAACATCCCCCGCAGCCACTTATTGCACTTGCCACTCACAAATCTGCATCAGGCCAGAAATGATTGGGTGAAAGCACAAATATGGCATAACTGTACAATAGCACCTGCTATTCCTTTAATTATGAATTATGCAATATTGCTTTTAGGAAAAATTACCTTTTCACTATAGAAAACACAGAAAACAGCAACAATGCAGATAAGCACGATTCACTGCAATATTCCTCAGCAGTTGCAGTCAGATGATATTTCTCAGCTGTCAGTAAGTATTTGAACACAGCAAGAAGCTAGAACGGCACACATATGGCACAGCACTTTTTTTGTCCTTCTGAGGGATTTGCTACAGGTGCCACAGATGCACTTGAATTTACTTTATCCTCCTTTTAGTTTGGTGTATGCAGAACAGCAAAACAAATCAGGGCAACATGACCTCAGAAGTTTGTTCCTCGGAAGGAAAGTGTTTTAATTAACCGTAAGCTGTAAAAGGAGTTTTGAAAGAAATCCACATACAGTAATAGTAAAAGGGCATTCTGACCATTTTGCCTTTTAAATTAATTTCCACATGGGAAGAGAGCAAGGGAAGGAGGAGGAGAAAGGGGGAGCCCTTTAGAAACAAGAGGGGAATAAAGATGCATCCTGATCAGATGCCAGGAAAGCTCGTGTGTTGGTGCAACTCAAAACAGACTGGCATGGAAATCAGAAATATGAGAGTTCATTCTTGCTGCTTCTGTGGACATGGCAAATTGTCAGATTAAGAATACTTTTAAACACTTTAAAATATAATATCTAAGGTACTTCCCTCCTTTTGCATTCCTCTGATTCTACCACCCAACACTCCAACAGATTCTCCCGATGTCCATAAAAATCACAGATTTTCTTTGTAGATGCCCCAATGTGTGTGCATTGTTGAAAAAGAGCACAGTTCAGCAAGGGGTGCATGTAACACTTTAAATTGCTCAAAACAAGACCCCTGTACCTAATTGCAAAACATAACAAGGTTATTTGTGCCTCTTTGTACTTGGCTGCCATGCTGACTTCCATTGGGACATGGTACTTGAAACTGTGAGCTGGTAAAACCTAAGCTGCCCTGGTGAAGCACAGAGCTGCCTCAAACTGAAACCAAGGGAATGACAAGAATCTGTGGCGCTTAATTGGTTCTTGGTACCTTTCAGAAGCAGGTTCTGAGCCATTCCCTTGGCCCATTAAGGCCTCTTTTTTTTCAATTAAAGAGCGCCATACTGCAAGCATGAAAAGCAGCTGGCATTGGCGGGCTGCTTTTGATGCAGCTGCTGCTCCTTGTTCTCCTCTCTTTGGTTGCACTCCCAGGGCAGCTTGTCTCCACTTGGGAGGGCTGCCATACCCACTGCTACAGAAGAGGGAAAATGTAACATAAGTAGGTGGCTGGGGAGAGAAAAGAAAATCCTCCAGCAACCCTCTAAAAACCTATATCATGCTTCTTGGGACAAAGTCAACCCCAGTCATTACGTTGTTCTGCGCAATGGCCCTCTTGTTTTTAACAGCATTTACTTTTGCTAGAGTCAGTGTTTGCTTTTTGCAAGGGGATGGTGAACCCAAAGCCAGGAAGAACACATAACAATATTGCAGTCCTTGAATGGTGAAAGAGAGAGGACCTTGCATCACAGCTCTGGGCCCACTGAGGGCATAGAAACCCCCAAAATCACACCATTCAGGAAAGGAGGCTCTATACAGAAATGCACCATAATACCGCAATCAGAGGTGGTAATTAGCAGATTAAAAAAATAATATCTGTGAGCCTTAGGAAACACATAAACTTAAGCAATGCAAGTGACAGTTTGTTCATAACCTCTTCCTTCACTCATCTTCGCTTAAGCCAGTCTCTTTTCACAACATGCATCTGAGGTCCCTCACCCCAGAACCTCTGAAAGCAAGTGAATACGTACAACTTACACTGAGTTTCAAGGTCTTCAGAAGGATCGTGAAAGTGCCCTTTTGGGGCAGGAACGGATTAGCAGATATAGGAGGCAAAATGCCTCTTTAAGGGAAGACAACATTTAAATATCTGTCTACCAAGATATGCTTCCCAGCTCTTAATTTGGGTATTAAAGAGCATCATAGACATGACAGAGATTCTGTCAGCCTGTTAAATTTCTGCCCAGGGACTTGTTATCTACTGTTGCTGCACATAGCATTACTAAAGTAAATGGAAAAGACCAGGAAGAATGAATTTCCTGTGATATAGATTCCTTCCTTTCAGCCTCTTGGAACCAGCTTATTTGGTTGACGGTCAGCACGGGCCACAGGAGACAACGTATTAGCAATCTTCCCCTCCAGTTCCCATGTCCTGTGTTTGATCTGTGTTTCACATAGGTCTCTCCCAGCACAGCAGGCATCCCTGAGGGGAATGCATAATAGTTTATCTGTGGATAAAGGAAGGGAGCAGAGAAGGGATGCATATTACACCAGTAACCGGGGATTACATATATATATGTGTGTGTGTGTGTGTGTGTGTATATATATGTGTATATATATCTTTCATTAAAGAAGCAGACAACCCAATGACTTTGTTGCATCAACCTAGCAGATGCTTCCCCAGGTCATGCAAAAGGGTGCTTGGAGGTCAGCACAGTGCTGGAACAGGAAGAGGAGCCTTTTATATCTAGAGAAGGGCAGAAGTCACACTGAACACATCCAGAATGTTGTCTCCTCTGCATAAAATACTCTTTCCCAATATCAGCTAGAGAGTCCTTGTTTGTGTTGTTTTTTGTTTTGTTTTGTTTTGTTTTTTAATGAAGCTGCTGCTAGTGAGAATTCTATCAAAAACTTCCAATTATTACCATAGCATCCCTTGATGTTTGTGGGGAAATGGAGCACTGGAGTATTAATTGACCTTCTGATAGTAAAGAGGACCCCTCTAGCAGAACGAGGATTAAAACTGAAAAGCTCTTGGAGTCCAGTGCTCAATATGGAAAAAACAAAAAAGCTCTGATAGTTCTGGGAAGGTCATCAATATAATTAAAAAAAAAAGAAAAATCCTCTGCAAGGAAGTGAAAGAGCAACTGGATTAGCAAAATACCTTCATTCCCAATGCTGAGTTTATCCAGAAGTCAGAATGAGTTGTCATCCACACAAAAAAGAATGAGACCTTGTTAAAAAGGAAGTACTGCTTCTTGCTCTCCATAAATGCCCATGGGTTCCCCCGATGCAGTTGTAGTCTGTAGATTACTATACACCATATTGCCGAGAAAATACTTTTGAGAGACACTTTCAGTCATTTTTGTGTTAAAAAAAACCCAAACAAGCAAATAAACCAAACCAACCAACCCAGGCAGAAGCTCAGAAAATGCAGTAATTCATCCAGAAGTTCATGGACTGTGGCATTGCTTCAGCACTGCCATCACTGGTCACAGTGGCTGCCACCCTGATGTCCCTCAGTCTTCCCTGGAAGGAGTAAATTACCTGAAGAGAAGTAAAATTTCTCACATGGGGGAACAGGATAAGCACTCCTCTGAAAAAATAAAATCCCAAGAGAGTAAGACTTACCATACAGAGTCAGTTGAAACACCTAGAAAAGTATGTGACAGAGTCCATAAAATGTGCAACGAAGTGGCTGTTGATTTGCTTTATCTACAAACATCAAGTTTAATTCATCTACTTCACATAGTTAAGGGTTTACATATGCTGTAATCTACACATAAATTCTATGACAAACAGCAGTTTATACCTAATCTCTGCCCTACACTTCTGGAGGTGTTAGGTGGGAATATGTAGTAGACTAGCATTCCTCCCCTTGAAAGAAAACCCATAGTCAATCCATGTTTGCGCTGCTGGCACAAGTTACACTGATCGTTTTCAGTTTCACAGAATCACAGAATGTTAGGGATTAAAAGGGACCTTGAAAGATCACCTAGTCCAATCCCCCTGCTGGAGCAGGAACACCTAGATGAGGTTACACAGGAATGTGTCCAGGCGGGTTTTGAATGTCTCCAAAGGAGACTCCACAACCCCCCTGGGCAGCCTGTTAGAGTGCTCTGCCACCCTCACCATGAAGAAGTTTCTTCTCATATTTAAGTGGAACCTCCTGTGTTCCAGCTTGTACCCATTGCCCCTTGTCCTATCATTGTTTGTCACTGAGAAGAGTCTGGCGCCAGCCTCGTGACACTCACCCTTTACACATTTACAAACATTAATAAGGTCACCCTTCAGTCTCCTCTTCTCCAAGCTGAAGAAACCCAGCTCCCTCAGCCTTTCCTCATAAGGGAGATGCTCCACTCCCTTAATCATCTTTGTTGCCCTGCGCTGGACTCTCTCCAGCAGTTCCCTGTCCTTCTGGAACTGAGGGGCCCAGAACTGGACACAATACTCCAGATGAGGTCTCACCAGGGCAGAGTAGAGGGGTAGGAGAACCTCTCTCGACCTACTAACCACCCCCCTTCTAATACACCCCAGGATGCCATTAGCCTTTTTGGCCACAAGGTCACAGTGCTGGCTCATGGTCATCCTGCTGTCCACCAGGACCCCCAGGTCTCTTTCCCCTACACTGCTCTCTAACAGGTCATTCCCCAACTTATACTGGAACCTGGGGTTGTTCCTACCCCGATGCAAGGCTCTACATTTGGCCTTGTTAAAATCTATAAGAAAGCTCCTTTGTCCAGTGCTTCTCAAATCTCACTGAACTGTGATGAACACCCCTGTAGCATTAACTTTTCACTGATATAAAAGGCAGTTGTATTTTTTTTTTGTGGAGACCATGTGAAGAGGAGTAGGAAGACAGAAATTAAAGTCAAGAAGAGCAATGTGGTCAGAAATGTCCATCTAGCTGAGCACATCACCTCTTCAACAATTCCGTGCACAAACAACAGGGTAGATTTTTGGCACTGATTAAGGACAAAGTCCAGGCAGGGTCCACCTGCCTGACTCATTGCACATCAAAATTTCTGTGTGACAGAGAGCTATGAAAATGCTCTACAGGCCTTGAAGAAGTGAAAGAAGGAAAACTCCCAGCACATTGTGAACTTGACTCCCGTCACGGCTGGGAAAGGGTTGAGCTTTCAGCTGGATCCTGGAGAAATGTGATTAAATGAATTTTCACCCCTGACTTGCTTTCTCCCAAGCAAGAGCATGCTACCTCGCCACTGGCCACAAAACATCATCCCTGTACAGGGACCCCTGTATAGGAGTATAGAAGTTCTGTTTGACCTGACTGTGACTCAAGAGCCCGGAATGGGCTGCTCTGATCTGGTTTGTAGTATTTTGGGTGAGGGATATAAGTGTCAAACAGTCCAATTCAGATAGCCTTCTCCCAAATTTTCAGAAGTGAGCTGTTTAAGCTTCATGAATTTGTAGTCTCATAGAGAAGAAACAACTGTTTTCCTTGTTGCTTTTCCTGTCTATAGCTTTCTGCCTACAAGATCTCATTCATCTCTCACTGATACTGATGGGAATGGTCTTTCCACATTCCGGCTGGAATAAAAGGCTGTCTCATTTGCTTCTGTGAAGATTCTATGTAAGTCACCTGCTAAAGTGGCCATCATTTCAACAGGACTAGCTGGCTGCATCCCTGTTAGTAAATTAAATGTGCTGAGGACCACACTCTGGCCATGAAGTCAGTCAGAGCAGAAGAGTCCTCACCCACACTGTTGGCCTTCCTAAGCCTCCTGAGCAGGGCAGTCATACACAAGCTGTGTCATGGGTATAGTCCCTGACCTGTGCAAACTTGGAGTACGGAGGGAATGAGTTGCCCTAGCCCAAAACTGTCCCAGAGGCTGTTGTAATGATATAAAAGTATATCTGATCAAGTTGCAATGCCCAGGAACGTCTTCTGGTGTTAAATAAATAGATATAACCTCTGTCTGCTTAAACTGAGACCCAAGCATTTAGCTTTTAAAAAAGCGATTAGCTTTTTTGCTTTACACAGATGGAAATTCCTACTAGGTGTTTAATCTTAGCTTTTTTGAAGTCCTGTCTTGAAAGAAAGTTCAGCCCATATGTCAGTCAGAGGCTCCCCATTTAATGTATTTTGTTGTAAACCAGCTCACATAGATTTTTAAAAAACAAAGGTGCCTATGCTTTTTGCAATTCTTTAATTCTGTTTAACCTGGAACAAGACACAGGACAGAAAACTGCTAATTTGTGCATGATGAATAGAAATAGAAATAATTGTGACTGACAAATTGTCTGTTAATTCATGCATGGTGTTGCAGGAAAATATTTGGTGATGATACAGGTGTTTACAGTTCTGTTGAGGATCTAGTGGCCACAAGCACTTCAGAAACAAATGCTGAACATCTCCCCCCCAGCCCCCCAACTATAAACAAGCCCTTCAGTTTTCTAAGAGTAATTTCTGTAAGTATCTTGAAAGTTATTCTGTTGGTACTAATTTAAATAGCAAAGCTGAACTCATGCAGACTTTTTGGGCAGGATAAAATTCTGTTTGACACAGCCAATGACTGCAACCGGGCGTGATATATTGTTCTGCATCACCTCTGGTTCAGTGATATATGGGAGTATTGTTGAAACAGCAGATTACTAGAGAAGTTAGAAGCACTATAAAAGACAGTAGGATAATGCCAGATTTGTGATCCCAAACTATGTGACAGAATGAGTACAATTTTGAAATCTTCAACAGTAACCAGAATAGAAATGCAGATGTTAGTACTTTAGTAATAGTGTTATTAACAAACTATCTCTATCTCATGCCAAAGTACTCGGTGTGCTATAATAATGTCAATTAAAATACAATAATGGACTTAATAAAGTGGCCCATAATGGAAAAAATATAATAATATATTACATATATTCATGTGGATTATCTCTTCATACCCAAGAGAAAAATTCCAATGAGAGACGTTATAATGAACATAATGCTAAACATCCTTAATGTAATATGAGTTAGAAATGTATCAGGGTAGAAAATAGCATAGAGAAAGTCAAAGCCGTGTTCAGAATGTTCATCAGCTGCTTCGCTTGTTGTTTTGAATACATAAGTCTTTACAGACACTATTAGCAAAAGCCAGTCATTGGCCCAGGTCAGTTTGAGCTGCACTTCCAAGCAAAGATCCCATTAACTTTAGTCTTGCCAAAGGCAGATCATCTTGGCAGCTTCTTCCAGGACCTGCCTCTCCCAGTGGCTACTCTCACATCAATCAATACTGGCATGCCAGTGACAACAGTAGCTTTTCTGGGCAGCCCAGGGACCCTGAACCAGTATTGGTACTCAGGATGAGGTTGGCTGCTGCTGCCTTCACATGACCACTCTGGTTGGTCCATAATCCTGGCTCTTAGAAGACCAAGTTCATTTTGCCTAGCCTTGGGCAAAGCGTGGCTTTCTGCTAGAGACATGTCTTCATAATGGGGATATAAAAGGTAGTAGTCAAACAGCAGATTTGGGATCGAGCATCCTACTGTCCTGTTTGGCAAGCTAACACTTTCTGCATGTGTTGACCCTGCACAGAGCTGTGCCATTGGCTGGGAATACATGGTGTACCTTTGAGCTCTGTACTTGGAAATGCCACAGTCTGCATGTCTGCATCGTACAACACCAGAGTAGCCTTGCATAGATGTTTGTTAGCCCTCTCATGAACTACATCTTAATTATTAGTCCATTTTTTGTTTAAACATGTGCAAGCCACCTGTGTGTTCAGGCTTCGTTCAATTACTGCACAGACACTTTTGCTTACTGGTCTTTCCTGAGCATTTTTGAAAATCCAGCTGCAAACATACGGTGCTGCACAGGACTATCAATTCAGTTTTTACCAGGGTCCATTTACACCCAGCACGACCAGGCTCCCAGCATGGGGAGCCATGACAGAGCCTGTCGGCCACCACCCATGGCCAGCCATATGACTGAAGATCAGGCCCGTGACAGCACTAAGAGATGCAGGGTTTCCCATGGGAAGGCAGGAGAGGACATTGTGCATTTGAGATCCTGGCAAGGTCTATTCTTCACTATCTACCTCCAGGACACTTGAATTACACCCCGTGCAACATCTCAAGACTTTGGCCTGCAGTTCTTTGTTTCTACAGAAAGATAAAAGGGCTGAAATGTATAAATCACATCCAGAGACTTCTTGAAATTCTGTCTGGAAAAGGAGAACATGCTTAAAATTACACTTATGGTGAACTCAATTATAATAAGACTTTATTGTATAGTTTTTTGAGAGCTGAATTGAACTTTACATTTGAGAGTCCATCTCTAAGTTACAGTAAAATACAGCAAAAGGTAAAATTCTTCTCAGCCTCCTTATTCCAACAGCGTAAATTCTTATTTGTATTTTACTGATTCCAAGACAAAATAACGTTCATGAACAATAACAGCCAGATAAGTATTTAATCCAGAAAGCAATATGCAAATCCACTAAAATAAAGTGTTTTCTTCTCAAAATTAAGGCTTTTGAAAAACATTGAAAAACAACGATGCAGAATGAATCGTGCAATGTGCTAAGCAAGGGAATATAGAGGATAGAAAATAAAGAAAGTGGATGAAATTAAAGTTCATTCATTTAGTAGCTACGTGTTATCTCTCCTAAACTATGCTACTACACTATTGTTGCTACTCTGTTTTCTGTACTTGTCTCATTTTACCTTTCCAGCAGTGTGATTTAAAAATTTATACCCTCTATATACTCTTGGCTGTTATTTGTTTTGTTTCTTATTCATTATGTCAGATTTGTATAAACAAATAAATGGATAGACTTTAACATGTTTTGAAATGCAAACTTCTAGTGAAAAGATGCATTTAACAAAGTGATAGGGACTCTCAAATACAAATGTGTAAATTAAGAAAAAGAACTCAGAGTACTAAGAGAATAAAAATTGCACAGAAAATATACTGATCTGGAAAATCCAGATGTGCTTTCGTGCCATTCCAGAAGAAGTACAGTCCCTGATAATTCTGGCTCTGCCTGAAACCTCTAGATTTGTCTTATATCAGGATTTGCTTGACTGAAATAGATTTAGTATGTGTTTTCTAAATGTATGGTGAAAACAACGTCCCCTCCCAATCAAACAACTAAGAAAGTTATACATTAATATGAAAAACTGTCTTTGATATAGTTAACACTCATTGCCAGGAGTCTCAGCTTTGGTGAAATAATGAAGTAGGTAAGATCTAAATCATACCAAGCAGACACTGTAATTGGCGAGTTATTGAACTTAAAAATCAAATGGCTAGACATAAAATACACTGGAGAAGTGACAGGAAGGAAAGTGCTGGAAACTGGAACGGAAAGCTGTTTGCTGTGTGGAGGCACAAAAGAGATTAGAAAGGAACAGTTTGAAATGGTCAGGCTTTGGGTCACATCCCTGGGGGTGTTAAGTCCTCTCCACACAGGGAAACCTCAGCTCCTCCTTGCTGAGCATTGTGCCAGAGACACTCAGCACCTCGCCAGGCCAAGCCCCACCAAGGGCTTTCAGGTGTCAAAGAGGTGACAGGAGTTAAACTTACACAAAGTAAGGAGTGGCCCAAGGACATGAGACAGGGATACTCATCTGGTCTGGTCACGATCTCAAAGACGTGGTGCTGGGGAGGAGGGAATAGTAAAAATGAGAGCTAACCAGTTATTGCAGTAGCTGTGGCCACATGTGTGCTGTAACTGGCGACATAACTAACTCAGACAAGATAATTGCCGAAGCTCTCTGCTCCCCCATCTCCCCTGGCTGCTTCCATGTCAGCTGATTTGGGAACTCAGAAATCTCAGCAGCTAATCTATGCCATCAGATTCCTGTTACCCCTGCAGTTTCTTTATCTTTTTTTTTTTTTTCCTTTCTTTTTTTTTTTTTTTTTAATGAATATTAAATATATACTGACCCTGAGATGATGATGGTGCAGAATATTTCCAGGTTCTTGAAGGTCACAGTAAATTTTGAGAAGCCTTGTCAGCATAAAAAGGCTTTGCTGTTCTTTCACCTAAAACTAGATATGAAAGCGCTATGACCTTTATTGGACTTGCATCAATGTTTATGAATGATGTAGAGCTCAGAAGAGAGCAGCACCAGGATGTTTTTGCTCAGTTTGCTGTTGCGTTACAGTTCATTGGCTGATACCTGTATCACTGCTACTGGGCAGAAAGCCTCCATAAACAGGCTGTCAGGTTTAATTGGACTACCTGACAAATATATTGTTAATAAATAAGGATGTGCTTTTACATGGCACTGAACTGCTCTCTTTGGACTTACTGGGGGCTGCAGCAGCTCAGTGCTTCCCAGGATGGGACCCAAGACGCTTGCTGTTGCTCCTATCAAATACAAGTGCAATTTCATCATTGATGTGATTACCAGCAGGACTAAGGCTTAAAGCCTGTAGAAGGCTTTTGAACCTCTTTTGATCTATGCACGACACAACGTTGAGGCTTTCCTATGCTATTAAGTGCCTATTGTAGGAATGAGATTGTAACAGCCAATACAGACTGTGACAGTGCAGCCAAATGAGCTGCATTCCTGAATGTTTGTTTTCTCAGGGCCCTGGAGACCGGTAGTTGTGGGAAAATCTTGAGTTCATTAAAATCAAAGATGCTCCTGGTGTGTGTGATTGCTGAGAAAGGAGACAGGGAGTGTTCCCTGAGCAGAGAACAACTTGTGTGTGTGTGTGTGTGTGTGTGTTTGTGTGTGTGTGTCTGTGTGTCTATATGATAATATGGCCATTGTGATTTTCGAGAAAATTTAATGAATTCTAATGGCCTGACTTAATGGTTTCTGACAGCTGCACAGCAGTGAGTTGTGGTTGTTTGTTAGTAGGTAAAATATTTGCTGCTGGCTGAAGCAGGAATTTTTAGGACACTTATTTATTTAATGATAAAAAATGTGTTATCGAGTCAAATGTGCTGATACTACTTCTGCATGCTCGTCCGTCTGCTTGGTCTGATAGTCTAACCGCACACACACGAGTGATGCCAGCCATGTGAAAAAAGGAGTGTCAGCATCCCCTCCTGGTATTGGCAAATGCTATTTACTCCAGAAAGGCAGGGGTTTTTGTGAGACAAAAAGGAATAGTTTCAGATTTGCAGAAGGCAGTGGGGGACAGGGAGTTCCCCTCTCCTGGAATCAGTCACACAGCTCCACACCAGCTCCGGAGTTCTCTCAGTCAGACCCACCTGGGGCTGTTCATTTACAGCCCTCTGGTTCAGATAAGCGCTCAGAAAAGCATCTGATTTCTATACTTAAAATTGCATTTAGTGTTGCTTTTCTTGAAGCGTTCGTTCGAAAAGCTGCATTAAAAAAATAGCTGACTTTGCGGTCTGCTTTGTTTTACCATTGCACTTCTCTGGAACTGAAGACAGCCTGAAATAAGTTAAAATGAACAAAGCCAGTGGACCGGACTTTGTCTCCCTGTGTCCAGGTACCCAGAGCTTGCAGATGCCCCTTGGGCATTTAGGGGGAGCGTTCAGAGGTGCCAGGACTGGAAAAATTCTAGATTTACTGCAAAGGGCCAGAGAAGGAGAAGTGTGGGAAACGTTCCCTGCAGCAGACAAGCAGCCGATTAGCATCCCTCCTCCTGAGATTCTATGAGAGAGATGTGCCACTGCTTCAGGCAAACCCCATGTCTCCCGCTGGGGCTTTGTGGGCTGTAAGTGCTGCCGTGTTGTACAGCACAGCTTCCAGGTACGGGAATGCTGTGCTTGTTAATTCCAGTGTCTTGCCTGAAGAGAAACATGTATCAGTAGTAATAACACAAACAAAGCAAGCCAACATGGTCTTACCATTCAAACGTACCTAGAAATGATTACATTAATCAACTTGGTACTTGAGGAGGAAAAATGTTTTTTCTGTTTTACCAAGTAGGAGCCACTTCATAGTGTGTTTGACATTGTTTCCTGACAGCTAATAAAAGTAAATACTGCAGTGGCTTTTTAAGAAATGCATCTTTGCGGGTAAAAAGTGGCTACTTGAACTGGAATAGCTCAGATTCAGGCATCATCAGTTTATAGTGCTGCATATCATCTTTCAAGCCCTCACTTCTAGACAGGTGGCTTCTAGCTGATCTCAGTCATAGAGGTAAGGAAGACGCTTGACAACTTTATGCCCTCTGTGATCGCACCCTGAATGTTGGAGCCACTTGCCTGTACCTTGCAAAACATCAAACATCTTCTCTTCAGAGTCTGACAGCCAGATGAATCCTACCTGCTGACATGACTACTGCTTGCTGGCCAAGAATACACTTATTTTGTGAGCATATCATATTCAAAACTGACTGAGCCCCAAAATAAATCTCTCATCTCTCGACATCTCCCATGTTGGAGTTTGGGAAAAATAGACAGAATCACAAGCTAATCTAAAATAACATAATCAAATTACCATATATAGAAACCAGGAAGAAACTAAAATAGCAACAAGGTCCCGTCTCATTCTGGAGCTGGACCATAGCCAGTTCAGAGTCTCCTTTTCTCTGGTGCATCCATACTGTGAGTAAAATTCTGGCATCTGAGAGTACCTTGGGAAAACAGTGTAGCATATTCCCAAGCTGTAGATATGAGTGGAGATCATTACATGGAAAGGCTGAACTTACATATATGATACAGCCCAAATGTTTTTTGGGGATGGCTTTGCCACCAGTGAAAATGTATTCAATTAATCATGCTTGAAAACCAGTCATATCTTCATGATAAGTTGAGTTTATGATTCTTACTAACAGAAATCATAATAATTATTATTACTTCTGGACAAAAAATTGGTATGCTCTTTATTACATAAAACATAAAAGGAGACACTGTCTCCTCTGGTACAAAGTTCAAGAGGACTCAAATCTGCCTCGCCCTTGAAAATTTTGGACAAGCAGTCTCCTAGTGCAGGCACCGGTCTCCAAGATGTCTCAGTGGGACCAGTCTCCAAAGAAATCTCCTCTTCCTGGAGGGCAGAGCTGATTCCCCTCTCTCTCCTTGGAGGTCGGCTTTGCTCAGCCACTCATTACAAGAGCTGGACCACATTTCAGGCACTTCTCAGCCCTAGTGAACTGTATCACCTACACTCCTAGAAAGAGAAAAAAGAAAACCAAGGGAAAAACAACCCTGCCCAAACCCCTAACTCTATTTCAAATGAGTATTAAGAGAACTAATTAGTTGTTTCTGATGTGCTGGATTTAACCCATAAATGTGGCCAGTTGGTTAGTATCTTTGTTCCAGGATCAGACAAGCATCCATCATCCAAACTAGGTGCTATTAGACAGCTCATTATATCTGAGCGACTACTATTGATTACAAAAACCCGAGGACAAGAGTTTGCAAAACTCTGAAATCTATCTGCTAGCTTTCAGAGGCACCAGATATCCAGTGTCATTCGCCTCAGGGGAATCTGGCAGCGGCTTAGCAATTCTGAGACTCAGGCCATTTACTTAGCTGGATTTATAAACCTGTACTTCCTTTTCAAATTACAGGGTTTTATATGCTTGCTAAATCCATGCCATTTCATGAAAATAAGAGATTGAAATCCTAAGGTAAGCTAATGCACTTTAGAGAACTGTGTTCAGCACATTTTTCTTGTGACTGTGCTAGCCCTGGTCCCCTGGTGGTGCCCTCTACAAAGCCCATCTGTCAAAACAGTGCAGAAGAAGACATCTGCACTAATGAAGGTGGCTGGACCTGCTAGTGCCCACTCTCCTTTCCCTTGTCCCTGGATGAATGCATTTTAGGAAGGAATGTGGGTCCAGCTGAGGCCCTCCCTCCCTCCTTGGCAGTGCTGGCTGGCTACAGCACCCACTCACATGCCAGACCACCGGCCTCCAGCCCAGCCATGGGACGCTGTGCATCGTGGCAGCAAAATCATGGCCTGATTCCTTCTGTAA
Organism: Columba livia; assembly: GCF_036013475.1. Taxonomy (NCBI): domain Eukaryota; kingdom Metazoa; phylum Chordata; class Aves; order Columbiformes; family Columbidae; genus Columba; species Columba livia. The sequence goes on along the minus strand of NC_088602.1, from coordinate 103,020,089 downwards.
ATTGCATTAAATGCTTCCTCTCCCCAAAGGAAAGCACGCAAACCATGCATTTTCTTCACTGAAGAACAGAATAGGAGGCTGTGTCAGAATAAGTAATTATTTTCACTAATAAAATCTGACAGAGTATGACTCTCCCTTGGACAAATATTATCTCATGTTGACAGAGGAGGAAATATTGTGCTAACTCTAATGCACCAGCACTTGTTCAGACCATCCTGTTAGGATGGCTAAACTGCAGCAGTGTTGCTGGCTGTGGTTTCATCTTTTGCTTGTGAATCGCTCTGCTTTCAGAAAGTGTTGCCAGCACTGACTCTGTCAAAACCAACTCTTTGTTACATGGTTTTTCCCTTTTTCTGTGACCTTGGTGGTAATTAACTGTCTCATTCTCACAGGGAAAAAAATGTGAAGCATGAATTGGACCTGCTGGCCTAACTGTTGATTTATGGGTCAAGTCTCTCGCTGTTACAGACAAAATTTTTAAGTCTCTGATTAAGAAGCCCTGCTGATTTAAGGATCTCACAAGAAATGTGTGCATAATCAGTTATCTGCAGATGATAATTCAAATTGTTCCTTGATGATTCATATCACCTTCCTTTATTAAATTACCATTTTAGAAGTGTAACAAGGGCAATGCAAACTGACAGGTGGTGACATTATAACATATATATATAACAAGTCAGCTGAGTAGGACTCTGCGAGTTTAGGAAAGTGGTATTTGGCCCCAACTGGAGATGCCAGTAGAAAGCAAAGACTCAAGGAGATATCAGAGGAAAAGTTGTGTCATTATATGATAAATGTTTCTCAACATCCAGCATTCCTGCCTCTTGTGTGTGTGAGCCCATGTTAATTTTTTTCCTCACTTGAGCAAAATTTCCACTGAGCTGCCTGCAGTAAAGCCCTGTTCAAGTGTTAGTTGCCTTATTAGTATTAAGTATTAGTTATTAGTATTAGTGGCAGTATTATTTGCCAGTAAAAATGACAGTCTCTTCTTGTTTAGGAAACACTGAGGGCTATCAGGCATCACCACAATCTATACATATATGGTTAGCATGATGCAAAAACATGAGAAAATATGTGGCAGACTGAACAATGTTTTTCCCTTCTGGGTTCAGCTTCTATTAGCAGAATAGAAACCGGCATGCTTAGAAACCTGGAAATACCTGCTGTGCCCCGTGACTTTGAGAAGGGGTGTGTAGCAACTCAGTGCTGCAGACAGCACGTGTCTCTTATGGTCTGGTGGAAGAAGAAAACATAGTGAGCCTAAGTAGTGGGAACTGGGAAATTCAAATGCACCAATTCTGACATTGCTGTAGTGTCATACCATATTTTTCTCCAAGCAAATGCATGATAACAATCTCTGTCCCTACACGTGACATGCATCAAGAAAGTATTAGAAAATGCAATTAGCCACTGTTAGTCTTTACCACAACATGTCCCAGACGGCTCCACTTGTTTCTATATGTGTTTCATAAGCTAGTGTGAGCAAGATCTCAGAAGGAGCCCTGTACCTTCAACCTTCTCCAGCAGTGTCATTTTCTCATGGCTGGGTGTTAACCAGAAACCACAGAACAGGTGGCAGGGGGTGGCCTTGACCACAGCCTTCATGTCATTGCAGCTCTGATGACAACTAAGGGGCTAGAGGATCTGCTCCCACTCACTGGGGGAGCATGGTTCCAGGTGGGGATCAAATAAGCACACAGGGAAATCAGAAAATGACATCTGCGTTTTGAAGATGCGAAGTAAGTGATAAAGGCAAAAGGCACTGTTCCATATCTGCAGTAGTTTCACAAAAAGATTGTGCTGTTCCTCTGAAACATTAGCTCTGCAATTGCTTAAACCCTGGGGTTTTGTATTATCTAGCCAATACATATGCTAAAAATGAACAAAACTATATTCTGGACTCCAATAATTTTCACATTCCATTGCCTGTAACAAGCATCTTCCTGGCAATAACTTAGAAAGCTCAGCAAAACAAGGCTTCAGCAAATGCATTTAAAAAGTAATTAATATACAGAAAAACAGACCATAACAGCTTATGCAAGAAAAAAATGGCTTTCAGCAGGAGGATTTCCGTGATTTCCACATGGAAAACCTAGGAGACTCATGTGTGCATGCTTATGCAGTACATACACAGTAAAAAGTGTGTGTTCTGGATGCCCAGGACTTTGTTGAGCTTACTGACACACTGCTCAGCACACAGAGCCCAGCCTGACACCAGGCACACGGGAGTCAATGCACCTTCATTGCACAGCACGTGCACTCTGGCTTGGGATGTGTTTGTCCTCAGACTGGAACCACTGCCCCAAGCGAGCCCTCACACGGCCTGAAATCCTGGGTAACTGCCCCAAGCAGCATTTTTAGTGCTGGCATAAAGTTCCTGGCTGGGAAAAAAATGTTGTTGAGGCAGTGGGGTGGTGGCTGCTGAAGATGCTTGAGGACACACAGTCCAAAACAGCACAGGCAGCAAAATCAAGCTGCTATTACTCCTGTCTTTAGAGGATGCTGAAGGGTGTTTGTGAATTGTTTTTTTGTTTTCTTAATTTATGAAACTATTAGTTTAGAGCCCATATAAAACTACTGTTGAACCACAAAATTGCATTAGCATGTTGATGTGCTGGAGGGGGGAATAATTTGAGACTGTCTTGTCCATAGGCAGAAACCTCCTATAACACTAACTCCTTCAGTCACAGCAACGAAATGGCATTTGTCACCATCCAATCTCATTATGTTCCCCTTCACTTGATCCTAATTATTCTGCTATATTCTCACCTAAAAATCTTCTCCAGTAAGCCGTAACCTCTCCTGAAGTATCACTTTCCTTTGAAAAGCCTCTCCAATTTAATTCCAAACCCTACTCCTTCTCTAAGCTGCTTTATCACTCCCGACCTCTTAATGTCTTCCTAGTCTCCCCCCATTTTCCTCTCCTATTCTTACTCTGCTATCAGGGGCATTTCTGTATATGTGTGTGTGTGTGTATGCATGAATATAGTTACCATGATCCTTCTCTAAACCTTTCATTGATTTTCAGGAGCTCTGGACTTACTTCTGGGATTTTCCTAGGCCGAAATACATAGGTGACTTCAAAAGCTCCATGGAAGCACTCAAAGGAGTCAGCTGCATAAGGTCGTTCAGGTGGCATCTGCCAAAGACAAAAAAGATGATGACTTTGTTGCAGAAAAACTGATGGGCTAATACCAGGGCAGGCACTATCAACAGGTTTTATGACCAAAGCCAGACGAAGAAAAAGAGCTACAGCCACTGGAAAAGGCGCAAAGGTGCCAGAGAAAGCATGTAAATCCCTGGATTAGAGAAGCAGTGAGTGTGACTCCAAACGGGGACAGACTTGTGGAGTCACAGTGCAAAGATCCAGGCACAGATGGAGCTGTGAATGTATGGTACAGGGAGAGGCTTTAAATCCTACCATGTGGGACTGTGGCTCCTGGTAGCTAGTCAGAAAAAATGAAGTGTGGGAATTGAAACCATTAAGATAGCATGTCCTAAGGTGTTTTTAAAGGAAGAATTGCAGTGAGGTTATAATGGATAGATGAAAGAGGGTAGATTTAGATTAGATAAAAGGAAGAAATTCTTCCCCATAAGGGTGGTGAGGCACTGGCACGGGCTGCCCAGAGAAGCTGTGGATGCCCCATCCCTGGGAGTGTTCAAGGCCAGGTTGGATGGGGCTTTGAGCAACCTGGTCTAGTGGAAGGTGTCCCTGCCCATTGCTGGAGTGTGTGAACTAGATGGTCTTTAAGGTCCCTTCCAATCCAAACCATTCTATGTTTCTATTATGTTCTCTGCTTACTTAAAAAAAAAAAAAAAGTTCTTCTTCTATTAGCATTCAGTGTAATCTTAGTGCTTTCGGAGAGATTTGCCTACTCACAAAGACCTTTAGCATGAAAAAAGTATGCAGCCTATAAACCCTAGTATTTAATTTTTATATTCTTCTGCACTTCTAGGGTGAAATTAACACAAACCAGCCTCATAATTAGTTGCATCTATCTATGAATTCAAAGTGGTTTGCAGTTACTCCTCTAAATTTCTCATGTGTATCCTTTAGCATCTAGTTCTCCTCTTAATGTCTATCCAAAAAATGTAGTATTCTTATAACGCAACTCTGTATTTCTCTAACAGGTGTCTTAGATACTCTCTCAGCAGGAGCATCATCTAGTCTATCACACTTTTCTTTTTCCTTCTTAAAGTATGTTTGTTGTGAAAATTATTCAGTCATAAGTTGAGTTTCTCTCATTTCTCTAGTGAGATATGAAGGAGAAGATGAGAGAGAATTATTTTCAACAGTGAAGCTGGAAGACTGATAATAAAAAGCTAAAAGCTAAAAAATTTGTGTTATTTATTAAAAAAAAATTAAATGCTGGAATCCAGGCTAACAGGTGAAGAGGACGGTTATTTACTAGCTCTCCATTTTGATACCTGCCAAAGATTAAAGTGGACAATTAAATGAAGTTTCAGAGCAGAAAGAGCGATGCCCTATCCCTGGCATGTTCAAGGCCAGGTTGGACGGGGTTTGGGAAACCTGATCTGCTGAAAGATGCATCTGCCCATGGCAGGGGATTGGACTAACTGGTCTTTGAATGTCCCTTCCCACCCAAACTATCCCATGATTTCATGACTGCAAGATTCTTCTGAATGTATTTCATGCTAGTATTTAAAATTACTTTACTGAGAGCTGAAGGTGGCTGTGGCAGAACAGGCCAGGCACCAGCTTGTGGGCCTGGTCATCCTGGCCACCCACCTGCCTTTCCATACCAGTCACCTCCTGCTCCACTTTGGAACAGGAGCCGAGCCCAGGGACGGTAGTTTTCCCTGCTTACCAGTGGCAAAGCTCCTGGCTGCACTAACATGGGTATTTCTACAAGTATTTCTCCCAAACCTTGCAGTGTGAATATAATATTGTACTTATTGTGGAAAATTGTCCAGCTTCATGACTTTCCAAAAAAAGGTTACTTTTCACTTCACACTCAGCAAACTAGACTCACACTGGGGTTTTCATAAGTTATGCCTTTTTAAGGTACAGTTCGATTTCCCTCTGAATTCCTGGAAAATTTACTTCAGTGTAATCAGATTATTTGACACAAGTCCTCTCAGTTCTGCACTGTTGTATTTCCACATTTGAATGCACTGCCTCATTTAATATGTATTTCTTTTTCCACTTTCTTGTTTATTTTCCACTTTTTCCTTCACTGCATATTTCCATGTATTTGCAGATGAAAAATTAGCCCTGCATACCACATTGTTCTCCTTGTCAGAAGATTTATTCTGCTTCTGTTTGCTTCTCTGTCCTTTCTCTGCCTGTTCCTCATCCTCTGCATCCTTTCTGCAAGCAGCAGCTTGAGCCTAGCCTACCTCTCAGCTTGTTCTGCTTATATTGTCTCTCCTCACATGGGAGAGACCTATCTTTTGCTTTAGAAATCTTTACTTGCTCGCCTGCATGACACACTGGTGGTAGGTGATGGCAACTGCTGAAGGTGATGGCATCTCATCTCAACATATCACCTCCCCTTCCATTAAGGCACCGTTTTGTTTGTGGCTTATGACATTTCCAAAATCTCACATGAACATGAGAGCAACTGGGTCATGTTGGATTGTCTTGAATGAAGGACAACAACTTGGTAGTGTTGGATGAAGGACCAGTGTCCTCACACACAAAAGAGGACAGAGGCACGTGGGTTGGAGGGGGACATGACCCTGCTCCTGCCACTCCGCAGGCTGTTACAGGAGGTGACCAGCCTCCCAGCTAGAGGGAACCTTCATTACAATGTGGTCAGGAAAAGGTACTCGCACACCTTTGGTTTCTCCCCATCGCTGCCTGTGCGGGAACGGCACTTTTTATAGGACGCAGGGTACAGCATTTTGGGACTGCTTGTGACTTACGGGCTGTTTCAGGGTGGGGATGAAATCCAAGATGAGGAAGGGGAGGGATCAAGGCAGTTTGGGAGGAACAAGTGTGAGAAAACAAAAGGGAAAAGGGATAAAACGGGGTGGTTGTGTATATAAGCTGCTGGTCACTGCGCTTGTCTGGCCCTGCCCTGAACCTAATCAGGTCAGTCTGTCCTTGTTTTCTCATTAAACTCAATTTCTGACCATTTTCCTGTGTGCATGGGGGGGTGTCTGGGTGGCAGCAGCTGGAGCGGGACTCACAGCCCTGGGCCACCATTGGCACATCTGAAGGTGCCCATGTCAGCGTGTGCCACCAGTGAGCATTGGGCTGGGCTGACCAAAGAGTAGATTGAGTGGCCTGGGAGCCAGGGAGAGACCAGATGGTCTGCCATTTGGCTACTGGAGGGACCACAAGGTCAGACATGTAGCAGACCCTTACAGGCAGGGACTGTGCAGAGGCTGAGCACTGTCCTGACTCTGTCCACCTGCTGGTGGGATGGGAGCAGAGATGGGCTGATACTGGTGCCTTTGAAGCTCCACATGTGCTGTCTAAACAGGAGGAAGACTTTGATACAGACTGTCAGATCTCAGGTAAATCCTACTTCAGATCACCTGGAAAACATAGTTCTGCACTGTAAAGCTGTCATTTCAGTTGAGACCTCTTCATGAAGGAGAAAAAAGAGAAGAAGCCGTAACATAAGTCAGCCCTCTATCACTCAGTGTTTCACATTGGCTTGCTTTGTAGAGTAAAAGTCTTTGCAATCAATAGCTTTGAATTCTATTTCTGCTTAGGTCTCTTTAAATGACAGATAACTAAGATCACATTTTTGGACCAAAACCATGAGAAAAACTCATTAGCAGTTCATAATGCTCAATCTCTGTGCCCTTAGATTACAAATTTAGTACGGTATACATGGGTATTTGGTATACCAACTCATGTATAATCAGCCATTTCATGTGCACAGCAGAACAGGGAGGTATTTCCCCTCAAGGGAGTTAAAAGAAAATAGACATCGCGTGGCAGCCTTGGAGATTTGTCATGCAAAAAGGCCACCAGAGTTTGCACCTCTAATAGAGTGAGGAGAAAATAAAACTAAACGCACTTAGAATAATCCCTCTGTAGTAAAGAGCATGTTGGAAACTGTTGGGATGGACACTTAAAAGGCTTCCTACCCAGAAGGAGAGGGAGGAGGGTTAATGGGATATCCCAAACCTCGATGAAGAAAGATGGAGAAGCTTTAACAGAAGAGTGCCAGTGCAAAAGCAAAAGCCTCATCTATTTTCACTGAGGCCCTGCCAGATTACAGGGAAACAAAGAAACTAAGGGTGCTGCAGCTTTATTTTCAGCAGCTCCTGGCCCCACGCAGGCTATTGGGGATGGTGAGCCTCCCCAGGCTGCACTGTAAGTTGTCAGTACACAGCTCTTCCTCTCTCTTTGTTCTTTTCTTCCCTTGTTTTTTTCTTTCTCTTCTGTTTTTGTCCTTTTTCCCACACTGTTTTGTTCCTGATACGCCCTCTCCCCCCCTGGGCCAAAGCAATAGAAATTTCTGAGCTGATGGACCACTAAGGTCATCCATGTGCCCTTTGGTTGACAGACAGGGCCTTTGACCAGTGAGATGTCTTGGCTGAGAAAAGTTTCTGGACAACTACCATAAATGACAACCGCTCAGATTCAACTAGGGTGAAAATGGAGCGTGCCAAGAACCTGCTTTTTGTTGATATTCCTTGGAGTAGTGCGTGTGAAGTCAAAGCTTGTCCTTAGACTGGCCTGCTAGGGAACGTTCCCTGGACATTGAGACACCTTACCAAAGTCATCATCTGGGTACCCTTGAGAGTCCTCACCTTAACACAGAGTGGGAAGATGCACATCTGAAGTAATTACTCTAGAGTTTTGGGATCTGATCCCCTTGAGATTTGGGTTGGCTGTATAGTAATTGAAGTCCTAACCAGTACTGGAAGATGTGTTGTATAATGTTATAGGAGTGCTGAATAATTTTGTATTAACCCTGTTTATAGTTGGTTTCTGTTAAACAGCTCTGGTTAGAATAAGGTCTGTTGGGAGCCTGTTGCCTGCATAAATCGATTTCTGGTGTGCCTTCCTTCATGACTTGCATCTCCATTGTCCCTCTACCCTCAGCTGTGCCCTTGGTCCCAGCTAGATCTCCTTTCATTCCCCAGCTGACCTTGTAATGTTGTTGTCCTCTCTCCCTGTCCTGTCGTGGTAATACAATGAGGTATAGCAGAGCAGTTGTTTGGCTGGGAGTGGTATCTCCCTAGCAAATATTTTTTCCCTGTGCCCCTTTGTGCAATAGTGCATGAAGTCAAATGTAACATCAGTAACACTGACTTTGCCCATCTACCCTTTTCCTCTCTCTCCCCTCCTTTTTTCCCCTATGATGTCTTTAATATTTCGCGTGCACTTGTACAGTGTCATAGCCTCAATCTGATTACAAATTAGTGTGGGTCTGTCAAAGCTAGCAGACAGAGTTGAATTAAAAGCTCATATCAATGCAAAGTGAAAAAGGAAGCATCTTTTTTTTTAGTAAGAGACAGACTGGATGATACAGAATGACGAAAAAGTAGAGTAGGTTAATAATGAGGATGAGGAAATGGTAGCAGGAGTGTACTTCATAAGCCTACCACTCTTCTGTACCTTTTATGCATTTCTGCAATATTAGCTAGAATAATGGAAAGGAGTGGCTGCGGGCAAAGGCAGAGACAAATTACAACCCACTGGTCATAATGGGATTCAGGACAGATCTGAAACCTACTGGGATGTTGTCCTTTGAGATATTAAATGATACTGGTATTGCATAAACCTATGGTTAGTTACTGCTCTGTCACAAGCATGCTGCATTTTCTTGGACAATTGTTTTGCATGAGGCTTTCAAGGAAAGTAGGGATCTGCCCAACTTTGGACAGGTCTGTATGGCTGGATCTAGTGGACCTGTGCTCACTCTGGCCATGCTCAAAAGTTGTTTGGGCAGAGCATCAGCAAGCCCAGGGCCATATATCCTCGTTAGTATCATGTTACAGCAGAGAGAATATGCAACTAGACAGTATAAGTGCAGGAATATCTGACTATGTGTGGGCAGCTTAAACATTTTAAAAGTAGACCTTGGCAAAAATGAGCTTGCTGACCCCTGCGTGAGGGCATCTATGTATGTGTGTGTGTGTATATATGCATGTATATAAGTACGATATGCATATGTGTGTATATATATTTATGCAGACACATATATACACAAAGCATGTAAAATATTATATAAACATTAAAAAACCTGCTTCAGGACAGACCTTCTAAAGATGGGGAAAGGGGGGGTAGTTTGTTTATACTTTTGTCAGAGTACTGCAGACGTGCTATTTTGCAATTTTTTTTTTCTTTCGGATTTGGAATGATGGTCACAGCTCATCTTTTCTCCTCTCTCCTGACTGTATTCTGTGCACAAACCTTTTGGCTGATGGAGGGACTAGCCATGACTCACCTCCCTGTCCAGGTGTGAGCAGCAGCTCCACCCTGGACTTAACAAACTACCAGACCTGGTCCCCACACCACTTAATCCAAGACATTCCCAGAAGATCATGCTGGGAATTGGATTTTCAACCAGCCTTGTGGCACATAAAGGTCTAAGTAATCTCTAATTTTAAGTCATCACAGAGACTTTGACACTGTGAGTCACCTTCAGTCTGTTTTGTGTCCCTGCCTCTTCCCTCTCAAGTGGAGGAAAAGTATTTCTGTGTGTCACAAGAGGTGTTGTGGGGACTGAAGACCACATGCAATGATATACATCCTGTGTAGGCAGTGACTGCTCACAGGTTCCATTGACCTGAATGGAAAAAGGGTTGCAGACTGGGGAATGAGGATAAGATTTTGTTCGCTATCAAGAACCAGGAGACAAATGTGTGGCCACTCCTCATCGTGATGGCAGCAGGAGCAGCTATGCTCCCTGGAAGAAGAGGATGCAGGGGTTGTAGGGGGCCTCAGGACGCTTGTCTCTCCTCCCCGTCTGGCCCCAAAGCCTTGGAGAGGAAGGTGGCATCAGCCTGGGCTGTGTCCTTGGCTGGTTCAGATATAAACCCTCTTGGCATCAATCAAAAACGGGATGTAGGATTCAAAGAACTCCCCTTTGGGAGTATTAAAATAAATCAAAATACATGGCCAAGGTTGCTGCAAGCTTACACATGCTTGAAGCATCTCTTTTAAATCAAAAGAGCCATGTCTTCTTTTCTTTTCTTTCTTTTTATCTTGCCATGCAGCCCTCATCTTCTCTCACTCTCCTTTCTTCTTCACATCCTTTTTTCTTTCTTCTTCCCCCCTGGCTCCCCTCGAAGTGTAAAAAGTCAAGAGGATGACAACATCAAGCACTGTTTTGGCTCTCTTTAAGGGTGCTGCCTTTTATCGCGGCTCTCTTTGTTGTTGCTAGCCAGTAGGTGGAGCACATCCACTGTTTTAAGTATCGTTGGGCTGCTTAATTTTTTTCCCCTTCTCTTCCTCCTGTAAAACAATCTATCATTGCTACTGCAGTGAATCAGGAGTTGCAAGGCAGCGCAACACCATACAAAACAGCTAATCTTGGCTGGACCTCAGCATATAACATCGTGACTCATGCCAAACCACGCGGGGCCAAACACCGGTTGATCTAGATGGGAGAGAAAAATCTGAACAAGAGCAGACCTTTAGCAGTTTCTAGTTCTGGGCACTGCTCTTTTTCTTCTTTTTGTTGTGGTTTATTTTCTATTTTTTTTTTTTCCTGAGAAAAGCTTGTTCCACAAGTGAGCGCCGGCCTGGGGACCGGCTCCCCAGCTTTCCTGCTTTTCTGTGCCAGGGATGCAGTTTCCTGGTGGTTTTGCACCCCTGTAGCTGCTGCGGCTGCCAGGGGGCCCTGGTTCTGCTGAAGCAGCATCTGAGGGCTCAACATCAGGCCCCCCATAAACACAGGGAACCTGCCTTTCACCCCAATATTGGGCATACAGGAAATCTTAGGATATCCATAATTTCTCTCCTACATTTTAATTTTTGTCTCCAGTGTATTTTTAATGAGTATGAGGAAAAAAACAACACTGACAAGTGCAGACTAGCTTTTAGGCAAACAAGCCAAAAAGTTGTGTGTGCTTAGAATCTTGACTGTA